>NC_062526.1:24114943-24129943 GCF_022655615.1 Tachysurus fulvidraco | reverse complement strand
GGATATGCGGTAATCAAAAATGGATAGAAAGTCAGAAGAGTTGAAGGGCCTTGAAAGTTTAATATTGTCAGTTTTGCCAATATTGTGCCTGATTGTGATGGTGTGTGCTTGTAGGAGCTTTATTGGGAGCACTAACGCTAATGTGTACAGATGCGGATTAAATTAAGGACTCAAATTCAATAAAGGTTTTGGAGCAGATGATGTAAAGTTTTATTGGCCTCACCGAGGGGCTTCTAAACTCATACATGTCCCATGTGTTTCTTTTTCAGGAGGTTGTGTGCCAGAAAAACACAGTGAGTAAACACACACACACACACACACACACACACAGAGTCTACTAGATAATAATTATGATGCATTTAGTTTTGTTTGGTTTCATGCTTTATGTAATTAGATGACTCCAAATAAAGAATGCCCGAGGATGAATGTAGCACAAAACCGTCTCTGGAAACGTTTTCATCTCTGGTCAGAGATCAGCAACGGCAAGAGACTAAACAAACATTCGCTACATCCGTTTCAGCGCTCAATAAATCACTCGATGATTAGTCAGCAAGTGAACAGTCGGTATTCAAAGGTGATGTGTTGTAAGGTAAGGCTGAAAAACGGGTCTTGTGGGGTTCCCAGGATGCAGTGGGTAGAAACTACCAAAAGAAGGACAACTACTGAAGCGACAACAGGTTCAAGGGCAGCCAAGGCTCATAGGAAGGGAAACCTGGCTGGATTGGTCTGGTCTGATCCCACAGAATGCTGGCAAAAGGTAAGGATCAGAACTAGACCATGGAAGACCTCATGATCCCCAGACCACGATCTCACATCTGTGGACAAACAAGTCAAATCCATGGAGGCCCCAACTCCTAACTTACTGGATTTAAATAACTTCTTCAGTACACCTTCAGAGGTCTTGTTTACCCCATGCTTCAGCAGCACATGGAGGACCTACACAATAATCAGCCAGGTGGTTTTAATGTTACGGCTGATGGACGTATATACTTTAAACATTTTGTGTGTCACATAGAGACAGCCCCCAACCCTGATCACTATCTGCAAAGAGAAACAGCTTTTACTTTCGGTTCAACTGTAGCTTTTAGACGTGTATGGAGTGGAAAATCTGTACCATATGAAGGGATTTCCCAGAATGCCGCACTTCAGTCTTGTGTTCTTAAACAGTGAAACTGAGATATAAATGAGTTGGTTTTGTCCAAGACGTGTCAGGAAATAGCAGTTGCACCTGACTGGTCTGGTAATGAAAAGCTCCTTCTTCCAACCTCTCTTTCACTTTGTGTGTGTGTGTGTGTGTGTGTGTGTGTGTGTGTGCGCGCGCATCTTTCTGTCTGTCTTTCTGTCTCCCTTTGTGTGGCAGCAGATGGAGAGCGCAGGGTTAGTGGGTTGCTCACTAGGCTTTAGTGAGTCTATAAGTGGCTCAGGAGATCAGGTGGCACTGAGCTGCAGGTAGCAGGAAACCCCAGCGCTGACTCTCTGTCTTACAGCTAGAGTGTGATTCCTCTTTCTGTTTCACTCTGTTCATTTCTTCTTAACCTTTTCTTCTTCGGCACCTACTGTCCTTTCTTTTGACCTCTGCTTCTCTATGAAGTTGATGACTAATCCTCTTTCCTCTCTCTCTTTCTCTCTCTCCCTCTCTCTCCCTCTCCCTATCTATCTATCTATCTATCTATCTATCTATCTATCTATCTATCTATCTATCTATCTATCTATCTATCTATCTATCTATCTATCTATCTATAGTGTGTGTGTGTGTGTGTGTGAGACTGTGTGCGTGTCTCTCTCTCTCGATAGATGTGTGAGTGTGTCTGTCTGTCTGTCTGTCTGTCTCTCTCTCTCTCTCTCTCTCTCTCTCTCTCTCTCTCTCTCTCTCTCCAGTCTTTTTCTATTCTATCCCTCCACATTTTTCTCAGAAATCAGTCCTCACATTCAGCAGAGAGGAAATGGAGGCTGAGCCCACGGCATTAGCACTAGTTTTCTATTATAGATTAATAGTGTCGCTTTATAATGCAGCTGAAAAGGTTCATTTTGAAGGAGTTACTTTCTAAATGGAAGGAAAGTACAACCCCTCCTCTATCTGCCTCGCAGTCTCTGTATGCCTCACTGTTTAAAATATGAATGAGCTTGTGACAGATGACTCTGCCAAGTCTCTGACCACACCGGACGTGTGTGTGTGTGTGTGTGTGTGTGTGTGTAACTTTATATATATATTACACACAGAGAGAGAAAGAGAATTCTTTTGAGTTGCTTGCTCACACACTTGTATGCAGTCTCACACACGGTTCCTCATAATAGCTCCTGCATTGCATCACTAATGGCTGCCAAGTCACTTCAGCTCAATTTAATAAAGTTTTATTGTCATTAATATTAGAACTGTATTGCAGCCAAAGCCTGGAGTTAAAGAGCTCTCTCTCTCTCTCTCTCTCTCTCTCTCTCTCTCTCTCTCTGTGGGCAGTTTATTCTGTACATGACCATGAATTTTTACATTAATGATTATAAAAAAAAAAAGCTTTCACAGATGACTTATAATATTAGAATTAAATTGCTATGAAATTAGATGCATGCGTGGATACAGTACATACATGCAGACGAACGAGTAGATGAACAGACAGATGGATAGATTGACTGACAGACAGACAGAAGGATTGACAAGCTGGCTGCATTAATGTGCAAGTTCTTTCTCTCTGTCTTTCCAAATGTCGTCTATAAATGCGTTGCATTATTTTCAGAACTTTGAGCTTTATTCTCTTCATCTCTTCCACTCCATTGTCTACTGGTTCATTGTGTACATGGTGTTCATGAATATTTGAATTTCATCATGGTCTACTGATTAGTGCCTATCATTTTATATCGTTCTCTCTCTCTCTCTCTCTCTCTCTCTCTCTCTCTCTCTCTCTCTCTCTCTCTCTCTCTTTCTCTCTAGTCATGTGCAGCGAACTACCTGTTTATTCCGTACATCGTGACTCCTCAGAATAAGGTGTACTGCTGTGAGAGCAGCCTTATGAAAGGCCTCAGTGAGCTGATGCAGCCCAGTTTCGAGGCTCTGCTCGGTCCCATCTGCCTGCCTCTGGTGGATCGTTTGACCCAGCTTCTCACCAGCACACAGACCAGCTCCTGGTGAGTAAAACTTACACACATTCTGACTCTGATGGTCTCAGTGTCTGATTTTATTATTCTTGTTATTCGATTTTTTTGATTCATGTTTGGATATTATGAATAAAGCTTAATGATTACACGTGTGTGTGTGTGTGTGTGTGTGTGTGTGTGTGTGTGTGTGTGTGTGTGTGTGCAATGCGCAACTTCCTCTTTGTTTTACATCGAGTAAGCTCTGAGTCATGGCTGTTAGACTGAGAGAAGTCTCTAAGCCTAAAGAATTCTTTAGATGGATTTCTTTTGACTTATTTTTATAGTTATAAGATCAGTTACTTAAAAATTTTAGATTTTCACACGATTGAATATATCGCTATAATAATCACATGTCAAAAAGTAGGTGAAAAATCCCTCCCAGACGTTTAACTCGATGCCAACTGGATCTTGGTACTACTTTTACATCTAAAAGAAAAAATATAAATAATAAAATAAGTAAATAATTCCAGCCCAGACCTCTAGAGCACTTTTTTTTTTGTGCCAAAAATGACACGTCACTAGGTATTAAAACTGCAGGTGGGGTCTTTTGGGCATAAAGGGACTGCTTTACAATGTTTACCGTGATTATATTTAACACCACTGGGCTTTAAAACAACAAACCCATGCTTTAAGGTCTTACTGTGTACATACAGCAGTAATAGAGCACCCTAATTATAGGTGTACATTTTGGCACTCTGTGGTTTCATTGTAAGTCTGGTGGATGAAGTAAGAATGGCCTCATGTGTCACATGCTCCAACAAACAACCTACAGATCATTGCTAAGCCTTTTATCACACAAAATTTAAATGGAACTCCATCTGGTTCAGTCTGATTGAAATAAACCACAGATTGCCACAGAGAGGCACTTTAGACGCTTCTGTTAGACAGGTGGAAGATACGAATAGTGACGACTCGTGTGCTAAGAAGTCATGTGGGAAAAGAAAAACTATATCGAGTCTCGAGCTAAAAACCATGTGCGAAAATGCATTGCTCGCTCAGAACAGAGCAAAAGCCGGTCACAAGAAGATTCTTGGTGGTTTGTTTGTATGGATTCAGTAACAATAACAGGTTTTTTTCCGGAATGACATTATGTGCAAATCCCATTTATAACCTCGATTCCTCGCTGACCAAGAGGATTCCCAGCCAAACAAGAGCTTTTGTTTTCCCAACAATACTCTGTCTGTTCGCGGAAAGACACCATTACAGATATTGTCTGCTGGGTGGAGCTCCATTTTCAGCACAGCATTGACACTGACATGCAGATCATTTGTGGTTCTCTCATAGCCAGTACTTCCGGGAGACCATTCTGAACGATATCCGCAAGGCGCGGGAGCTTTACACGGGGGTGGAGCTTGCGGCAGAGTTGGGGCAGATCCAGCAGCGATTGGACAATGTGGAGTGTCTGTCAGCTGACATCGTGATTAACCTTCTCTTATCTTACCGAGACATACAGGTGAGATCGTCAAGTTTCACTAGATACCAAATCTATGTAATGTCTTTTGGTCTTTACTGCACCAATAGAATCGATACCGGGTACCAATGGTTTTTAAATTGGTGATAATGCTTACGTCCTTTAGCTATATCTATCAGAGAGAGATTTAAGATCTAAACTATTTTTAAGTCTTTAGCAGTCGATGGTAATTTTAGAAGAATATACAGTACAGGTCACTTTCTAAATCAGAACTCCAAATCCCCACTGAGAAGCAGGAAGGAGTCGAGTTTCTCTGAGCCGAAACGAGAGTAAATGTTTAATAAGCTCCGAGTCTCCAGGGACTCTGTCTATCTGCATTTGGCTTCCTGTCTCCAATAAGCAAATACAATCTGATCTAACAGTCAGCTTCAGTCTGCTGCAGGTCGGCACAGTACAGTTGAATGGACATGAGTGATGAACCGGTGTAGCAAAAGGACACAGGCTATTTATTTATGAGCCTAGTGGATATCTGCGTCGTCAAATCTAACAAAGATGGACAGAGTCAGTCTAATTGTCCGATATAACTGCAGTATAACGGAGTACACAATGCAGTCCGATCGTAGGGAGATGAACAATGATTAACAGAGGTAGGAAACTACCATGACATGATCCAATACCATGACAGACCAGTGGAAACCAAAATAGTCCAGTTTAACAGAATCCTGTACAGTCCAATCTAATAAAGATCCGCATAAGCCAACAGCCGTATTAAACTATACAGTCACAGTCCAATCTAACGGAGTGAGCACTGTAGTCCGATCTAAAGGACGTAGGTACGGTATTCTAATAAACGCAGACAATCTAGTCCAATCAAATTGTCAAAATTTCTTGTTATGCACAGTCAAGTCTAATAAAACCAGACACTGTATAATGTAACTAAATGTAAAGAGGAAACCGTCTGCTCTAAAGTATTATGAAGTCTGATCCAACTCCAGCCATGAACAAAACAAATAAGCAAAACTGTCTAATTAGACCAACTAACTAAATCTGACACAAGGTTTAAATCTAATAACTAAAGGGATTTAGACGCTTTTCTTCACCTCCACTAGCATACGATGTATCTAGCGTACGCCACTAGCGTATGTCACTTCATCCCTCGTCAATAAAATATCAACATAAGACATATTGTAAAGGTTGACTGAATAATTTATCAGTTTGAGGGGTTTCATGCTGTGCAGTGGCTCAAGAATATGATGCAGGAGGGAATTTATTAATAATGCAGTGCGTTGGGAATGAAATCCTCGTCTCTCACCGCTTGTGAAAGATCGTTCTAACAAAACGGAGCTCACGGATCAATCACAAGAGGTGTTTATTTCTATGTTGGTTTTGGACAAGTGAGAGATTTCAGTGAAATTTTCCACTTTAGTTACATTATTAATTTTTTGTCTCTTTGTAGGATTATGAATCCATTGTGAAGTTGGTTGAGACTCTAGAAAAGCTTCCTACATTTGACCCCTTTGCCAACCCTCATGTGAAATTCCACTATGCCTTCGCTCTAAACAGGTGACGTGTGTGTGTGTCTCTGTGTGTGTGTGTCTCTGTGTGTGTGTGTCTCTGTGTGTGTGTGTCTCTGTGTGTGTGTGTCTCTGTGTGTGTGTCTCTGTGTGTGTGTCTCTGTGTGTGTGTCTCTGTGTGTGTGTCTCTGTGTGTGTGTCTCTGTGTGTGTGTCTCTGTGTGTGTGTCTCTGTGTGTGTGTCTCTGTGTGTGTGTCTCTGTGTGTGTGTCTGTCTGTCTCTGTGTGTGTCTGTCTCTGTGTGTGTCTCTGTGTGTGTCTGTGTCTCTGTGTGTGTCTGTGTCTCTCTGTGTGTGTGTGTGTGTGTGTGTGTCTGTGTGTGTGTCTGTCTGTGTGTGTGTCTGTCTGTGTGTGTGTGTGTCTGTGTGTGTGTGTGTCTGTGTGTGTGTGTGTGTATGTGTGTGAGAGAGAGAGAGTAAAAATGGCTGTTATTCAGACTCTTGTAATATTCTTCCCTGGGGCTCGTCCCTGTATATTTGCTTGTCATTATGTTTTATTTACAAAAGCATTAGTGTGATGTCAATATTAATGTGATGTGTCTTTGTCTGTAACACACTCATCACTCCTGGGTAGATCATATTTCATTTCTGTTCATTGTTCACACTATTTATTGATCTTGTTTATAACACTTTTCAACTGCATTATTAACGACTTCCTCCACTCGTGCACCAGCCCATGAAACGATAACGCCTTGTTACACGGAGAGAGATTTAATTGTGTTTTATTTGCGATATGAAAAGAGGCAGTCGTGGGATCCGAGCTCACAGGGGGACATGAAATTCTCTGGTAATTGTTGCCCCGGGGACGCTTTATCATGTCACGCCTCAGAGCCCGGCATGTCCACTGACTCATGTGTGTCACAGGGGAGATGTGAGGAAGTACAAACCCGTAGCGGTGACATCTAATGCTGGTTTGCAAATGAAGCAGCACAGTGAGCCTGGTGGAGGCTTCGCTGTAGCGGAGAGGGATTTTGAGCTGTGTTTCTATATAGACGTGTGTGTAGGTGCAGAAGTGGGATGATCTATGTAAAGATGAGAGAATAATGCAGGACTCTCGCTCCTACCTCGGTATTTACTTTTTCAATCTTCTCTCTCACTCTTGTATTATTTAATCACCTTATTTGTCCTTGTAGTTGTTCATTTTCTCTCTCTCTCTCTCTCTCTCTTTCTAATTATATTTCTATATATATATTTATATATCTATATATTTATATATTTATTTTATATATATATATTTACCTATATATATAGATTATGTATTATTATATATATATATATATAGATATATATATATATATATATATATAGATATATATATATATAGATATCTATAATATTTATTAGATATATATTTATATATATAATATATATAGATATATTTTTATTATATTTACTATATATATATATTATATATATTGATATATATATTTATCTTTCTCTATCTCGACCTATCTATATCTTTCTTTCTCTTTATCAGATATATTTATCTCGCGCTCTCTCTCTTATTTATCTCTATCTTTCTATAAACCTCTATCTTTTCTATCTAGCTCTGTCTTCTCTATTTCTCTATTCGCGTCTCTCTTCTCTCCCCCCTCTCTCTTTCTCTCTCTTTCTCTCTCGCTCTCCGTCTTTTTCTCTTTCTCTTTCCCTTTCTCTCTTTATCTCTCTCTCTCTTTCGCTCTCTCTCTTTCTCTTTATCTCCCTCTCTCTCACTCCATTTCTATCAATAGAATTTTTGCTTTAAGAGTTACATGTATAATTAATGACCGTGCATTTAATAAGTTATGGATTACAGTCGTGTACAAAAGTTTAGGCACCCCTGACCATTTCCATGATTTTCATTTCTATAATATTTGTGTGTTTGGATCAGCAATTTCATTTTGATCTATCAAATAACCGAAGGACACAGTAATATAATATCGGTAGTGAAATGAGGTTTATTGGATCAACAGAAAATGCGCAATACGCATCAAAACGAATTTAGACAGGTGCATAAATTTGGGCACCCCAACAGAAAAATCACATCAATCTTTAGCAGAAATAACAGCCTCTGGACGCTTCCTAAATGCCCGAGTAGATTTTGAGCAGTGTTTTGGGTCGTTGTCTTGTTGAAATATCCAGCCCCGGCGTAACTTCTACTTTGTGACTGATTCCTCAACATTATTCTCAAGAATCTGCTGATATTGAGTGGAATCCATGAGATCCATCCAGATTCCCAGGACCAGCATTGGCCACACAGCAGGATGGAACCTTCACCAGATTTTACTGCATGTAGCAAGTGTTTTTCTTGGAATGCTGTGTTCTTTTGCCGCCATGCATAACACCCCTTGTTATGACAAAATAACTCCATCTTTGTTTCATCACTCCACGGCATCTTATTCCAAAATGAAGCTGGCTCGTCCAAATGTGTGTTTGTGGCTTGTGTGCAGAAAAGGCTTCTTTCACATCACTCTCCCGTACGGCTTCACCTTGTGCAAAGTGCGCTGACTTGTCAAACGATGTACAGTGACACCATCTGCAGCAAGTTGTTGATGTAGGTCTTTGTAGGTGGTCTGTGGGCTGTTTTTGACCGTTCTCACCATCCTTCGCTACTCCAATATTTTACATGGCCTGCCACTTCTGGCCTTAACAAGAACTTTGTCTGTGGTCTTTCATTTCCTCACTATGTTCCTCACACTATTTGTAGAATTCCCCTAAGCCATAATGTTGAACAATCTTAGTTTTCAGGTCGTTTGAGAGTGTTTTTGAGGCCTCCATGTCGCCACTCTTCGGAGGAGAGTCAAAGAGAACGACGACGTGCGATCGGCCGCCTTAAATACCCATTTCTCATGATTTTATGCACCTCTCTATGAAGTTCAAGGCTTAATGAGCTCAAAAAACTAATCGTGTGTTCTAATTAATAAGTGCTCAGTAGTTACAGGTATTCAACTCAACAAAATGACAAGGGTGCCCAAATTTATGCACCTGTCTAAATTAGTTTTAATGCACATTGCGCATTTTCTAAATATTTATAAATGAAAATCTCGGAAATTGTCAGGGGTTCCTAAACTTTTGCTGTAACTGAGATAGCAGTCCATGATTTAAGTCGTATTTTGGACAAAGTCAACGCGATGACTGTGCAGACAGGTGCAAGAATGTCCTCACCCTTAGGACACAAACTCCATTTGTGAACAAACAAAATTACTCATCTGTCCAATGGTTTCAGGTTTTGTAACACTAAGTCTGAAGTGACTCAGTGGCTCATTGCTGAACACTCAGACAGTGTAATGACTAGTTATCTAATCCATCACTGTCTCATTAACAGCACGGAGATTTCTGACCTTTTAAGCTGAATTATTCGGTACTCGCAGTCGTGGCTTAAAGCTTAGAGAGTCTGACTCGTAACCCGAAGGTTGTGGGTTCGAGTCTCGGGCCGGCCACGACTGAGGTGTCCTTGAGCAAGGCACCGAACCCCCAACTGCTCCCCGGGCACTGCAGCATAAAAATGGCTGCCCACTGCTCCGGGTGTGTGTTCACGGTGTGTGTGTGTTCACTGCTGTGTGTGTGTGTGTGTGCACTTTGGATGGGTTAAACGCAGAGAACGAATTCTGAGTATGGGTCACCGTTCTTAGCCGTACGTCACGTCACTATTTCTCTCTATTTCACTATACTAAGGACTGATTTCCACCGTGTACATGTGAGCCACAGCCTTAAAGGAAAACTCCACCTTTAATCACATTAAATACGTTTCTATTGAAATGTTTCTGAGGTCTTTAGCCGGTCAGGTTGTGGTTAATGTGTCGGTTGGTCCGGTAACTACCTGTAGTGTGAGTCGTGTGCTTCTGGGTTTGTTTCCTTCTCAGCGATGTTTTTTTTTTTGTGTGTGTCTGTGAGATTGTCCAAGCCAAAAATGCTTGATTTTGAAGTCGAAGTGCTGCAAATCTTTTGGGATTTTCTTTATTTCTGGTTGCAGCAAAATTACAAGCATAGGATTCTTACACACGTCTGAAGAATGTGTTTTCTGTCCCCGAGCTTTAGCTGAATGCTTGTTGTTGTTGTTGTGATGTCACATGACGCGTCTTGTCCCGAATCTGCTAAAAAAAAAACTAGTGTTGTAGCTTGGAGGCACTGACCTTCGTGGGTTATGTTAAAAACTATTAATCACATTGAAAATAGACCAACATGAAGTCACGAATGGGTGGATGTGGTAGCATAGTGGGTAAGGTGTTGGGCTACCAATCGGAAGGTTGTGAGTTCGATTCCTACATCCGCCAAGCTGCCACTGCTGGGTCCCTCTGGACCTAAGGGCATCTGCTAAATGCTGTAAATTTCATGAAACTCAGAATTTCATTATAAATGGATGTATTTATTTTTTTTTAATTTCCTTTAAGCTGCATGCAGGGCAATGAAGGACAGCATCATAATGTCACGCTTGCCTTCTGTTTACTGACCGGTTCCTCGATGTCACATTGACGCAACCCGTCCCTTTCTGAATTTCCAGAGACACAATTACAATAACGTGTAATTCAAATAAATAACAATCTTATCATTGTCTGTGATTGCGTGGGAATCCCCTGAGTGCACGTGTGTACAAAGAGAGAGATGGAGGAAATATGACTATCGTTTCTCATTTAAACAGAAGTGTGTTTTCTGATCTGTATCTGTTTAAGATAAATGCAGTGCGGTAAAAGGACAGGACTTTTATCTTCTTAACTACAGACAGCAGGACAGTAATCTTTACAGATTTTAGAACAATTGCATTATAATCAGTAATCCTGATTGTTCATGTTTGGTTTCTGGCTCAGTTTGAGGGACGGATTTTGACCCACAAGGCTTCACCCTTCTCTTCCTTCTGTATCCAGGAGGAACCAACCCGGGGACAGACAGCGAGCTCTGGACATCATGCTGCCCCTGGTGGAGTCTGAAGAGCAGGTGGCCTCGGACATTTACTGCTTGGTCGGACGCATCTATAAAGACGTGTTTCAGGACTCGCACTTCACCGACGCTCAAAGCCGAGACAGCAGCATACTCTGGTGAGCAAAAGCTTCATTTGCTGCACAAAAACACTTTCTGTTCACTTCAAATGTTCCAAGTATCAAAGGACAGAAGTGACACACGGACACCGGACGAGATGACATACGAAGGGATTTGCGTTATGAGTCGACATTTTCTAATTATACTGTAATGGAAAACCTGTAATAAGTTTCTAACACATGATGATTTCTTTCCTTATACGTTCCCGATTAAGCCCGAAGGTGGAAATATGGTTTAGAAATAAGTTATCAATTTAACATCCATGTAAGAAACCTGTACGCGTCGGTATTTTGTAAAGCACTGCTAAGGTCGTAGATATTTTTCGGCTTGGACTGTTTTCTTACTTTGTTTTTACCCATTGCTAAAAGTTTAAAAAGTCTAAATTGTTTTTGTTACTTAAATAATACATTTCTTTAGTTGATGTGCAAATGTGAGCCAACTTCTAATGGAATTATAATAGGTGTGCGCGCGTGTGTGCATGCGCGTGTGTGCATGCGCGTGTGTGCATGCGCGTGTGTGCATGCGCGTGTGTGCATGCGCGCGTGTGCATGCGCGCGTGTGTGTGTGTGTGTGTGTGTGTTTTAACAAGTAATGCTGTGTTTGTGGGTTGTTTGGAGGAATTGTGGCTTAAATATCTGTTAAATCATTTGTTCCCTTTATTATCCAGAAACTGATGGCATGAACTGTTATTTCTTTATTTTTACCCCCCTTAGGTTCAGGAGAGGGTTTGAATCAGAGCCCACTCTGCACTCGGGTATAAACTACGCTGTGCTTTTGCTGGCAGCTGGTCACCAGTTTGACTCTTCCTTCGAGCTCCGTAAAGTGGGTGTGTAAAAAAAAACAACAAAAAAAAAAAACACACACACAGAAATCTACTTTTGTTGACAGAAGACCATTTTATATACCGCGATTTACTTGAGTGGTGATGAGTGACAAATGAAGCTGATGTAAAATGAGTTCTGATCTGATCCGATGCGATGTGCAGGTCGGCTCTTTTTAATTTCCAGTCTTTAGGTTCGTATGTTCGCCTCTTGTAAACGTCACTGTCAGCAGAGTACAGCTGGAATTACACAACATCAGAACATGAAATCTCAAGAAAATCTCACAAAACATGAAAAACAGCACGGACATATTCGATTATGACAGAAAGTGATAGCAACAGAACCAATTTGACAGCATTAATAGCAAGGAATTAATGATGAAGCACAAACATTTAAACAAAAAATTACTGTCTTCATTCTTCATCAATTTTCATTTGTTTACATTTAAAAAATTTTTTCTTCTCATTAAATATTGTTGTAAAGCTTATTAGGGGGACACGGTGGCTTAGTGGTTAGCACGTTCGCCTCACACCTCCAGGGTTGGGGGTTCGATTCCCGCCTCCGCCTTGTGTGTGTGGAGTTTGCATGTTCTCCCCGTGCCTCGGGGGTTTCCTCTGGGTACTCCGGTTTCCTCCCCCGGTCCAAAGACATGCATGGTAGGTTGATTGGCATCTCTGGAAAATTGTCCGTAGTGCGTGAGTAAATGAGAGTGTGTGTGTGCCCTGTGATGGGTTGGCACTCCATCCAGGGTGTATCCTGCCTCGATGCCTGATGACGCCTGAGATAGGCACAGGCTCCCCGTGACCCGTGAAGTTCGGATAAGCGGTAGTGAATGAATGAATGAACTTAATGACCAGTTTTCTCATGAGCCAAGCTTCTTTAAAAGAGGAACATTTTACATCATTTCACACTGATCCACAGGTCCCTTAAAACCAGGTTCTGACCCGGAGATCTCAACATTGTTAAGAATATTATCTTGATTTTAAATATCAGCTTGCAGAGTGTAAAAAAGTGTAAAAACCCTAATCATTAGAGCAGAAGGTAAATGTATCAGTTGCTATGGCACTCGGCCTCGAACGCAACGACATTGTTATTAATACATTTAGTACAACGACGACATGTTGAGCTGGAACTTACAAAGACATCGCACCTCTTTTCCTGTGGTTTACTCTCGGGTTGTTCTGTAAGACAACACGTAGTAATCTTGAAACTCAAGTTGAGCAGCCTGTCAGGCGTATTGCAGAATCTGGATCGGGACTTTAAATAAATCTGTCATCTGCGTCGCCGCCCACTGCGTAATTGCACACAGTGAAATTTTGTCAGGGAACAAATGCATAATTGAGCTCCGCACGTCTGCGGCTTCCGTTCCAGCAGCCTGAAAGAGGAACAAGTCAAACATGGTGTAAGTAGGTGCAGGAAGAGACAGACATGCCCAAAGGGGTGATTGTTGAGTTGATTGTAAAATGTTTAGGAAGGTTTCTCATCCTTAATCTACAATGATTATAAGAACAGAAGTCCAGACCTACCTGACTGGATTATTCATTTATTCATTCATTCATTCATTCATTCATTCACAAACACCTTGATATTTTTTTGCTGGACTTCTACAGAGTCCCAACAGAAACTCGGAGCTTTAGTATGGAGGATGAGGCCTTGTGCTGTTGTTGCGTCAGGATTGTTTACGCAAGGACGTTCTGGAGGTGTTTAGGGAGCTTCTGACTTATTCATCTAGCTCTGGTGACTAATATCAAACATCTTGCTGGAGGAGTGTAATGTGGCCTCCAAAAGCAAACACGTCTCTGAAACCACAAACTAAAAGTGATTTCATTCAACGCTCGACTATGTAAAAGTGTGTAACTCGTCAAGGCTTCGAAAAAAAATAGGGCTAAATAAATGTGTAGGTGTGACGAGTGTGTGTCTGTTTTTTATTTAGTAATCAACATGAATGAGAGAGAAACCTTCTGTTTGTAATCGTTTGGTGTGTGTGTGTGTGTGTGTGTGTGTGTGTGTGTGTGTGTGTGTGTGTGTGTGTGTGTGTGTTGCAGGTGTAAAGTTAAGCAGTCTCCTGGGAAAGAAAGGCAGTCTGGATAAGTTACAGAGTTACTGGGATGTGGGCTTTTTCCTGGGTGCGAGCATTCTAGCCTGCGACAACACCCGTGTTTTACAAGCTTCTGAGAAGCTGTTCAAACTTAAAGCCCCTGTCTGGTATGTGCAAACACACCCACACACACACACACACACACACACACACACACACCTCCTGTATACATACTGCATACAGTATACTCATGTTCGTCTGGCCTGCAGCCAGACAGCTCTCTATACTGTCTTCTACACTTTTCTTTCTTGGTCCCTGAAAGTAAAACAGCACACACTTTTTGGCATTGAGTCATACAATGAAAAGGGGTTTCAGGGGAAGATCTTTATACCTAAAGCTCCCAGGATTACTGATATGCTTACAGATATGCGTACGTACGTCTGTCAGAGACCTGCGATGAGTAAAAAGTTTCAGTTTCAGCCTCTTTTCATTGTAGCTTTAGATTCTTGCTCTTGACTGACAGGAGTAGATCCCAGGGTGGATTTGTGCTGTTCCAGCCTCAAAGTTTCACATGATGGGGCTGCTGATATTCCTGTCTGCTCACCATGGGTGTAAAAGTTGTCTGTGTGTGTGTGAGTGTACACACACACAGACACACACACACAGATTTATATATATATATCTCTATATATATCTGTGTGTGTGTGTGTGTATACGTGTGGTCATAGCAGCCAGAGCAATGAGAATTGAAAAACGATCCCTTTTCCTCACATTCCTGAGAAGATGTCGGCTGGTAAGGGAAGCAGACGAGATAAAGATAGCTTGGGATTCATTTATCGATCACTTTTTGTCTGCGGTATAGAGTGAACCTGCAGAGGTTAAGAATGGTGTATCATCACCAAACTGTCTGTGTTTTATGGCATGGCTTAATAATAATGCAAATAATTGTAAAAGTGTGTGTGTGTGTGTGTGTGTGTGTGTGTGTGTGTGTGTGTGTGTGTGTGTGTATCTCAGGTACC
>NC_062526.1:23839943-24112443 GCF_022655615.1 Tachysurus fulvidraco | reverse complement strand
ACACAGACACACATTTTATCTCTCCCACTCTCATCACTTCACAAAATGAACAGTTGTTCGTTGCACAAGCTGGTTAACACGTTCTGAAGTCCCTCTGCTCGCCTGCTTTATTACAAACACACACACACACACACAGTGTGTGAGTACCAAAAGGAAAGTCCCTTGAGTGTTGAGTGAAGTGCAATAGTGAGGTCTTTGTTGACTACATAGTTCTCTGTGTGTCTGTGATTGTGTGTGATTGTGTGTGTGTGTGTGTGTGTGTGTGTGTGTGTGAGAGAGAGAGAGAGAGAGTGCACAGGTGAGAGGAAGAACTATATCAGTATGTCCTCTTGTACCACATCAATTTGTCATTGATTACATTTCAGTTTTAAAGTACGGTGAATTTTTATCCATTTATCATTACATTTGATGTGAACACGAGTTTGTTCCCTCTCGTTTTTTCATATTTATATATATATATATGCAGGTTTCGGGTTACAGAGACTTTCCACAGAGACTTTCCTGTTGCAGAAAACCTAACCCGAGCTCTGACACTGGAGACTCCTTCCTCAGAATACTAAAATAATGGCACAGTGAAACGTACAGGAAAACGTACCCCCACACGCGCGCAGGGAGACGTACCCCCACACGCGCGCAGGGAGACGTACCCCCACACGCGCGCAGGGAGACGTACCCCCCCCCACACGCGCGCAGGGAGACGTACCCCCCCCCCACACGCGCGCAGGGTGACGTACCCCCCCCCCCACACGTGCGCAGGGAGACGTACCCCCCCACACGTGCGCAGGGAGACGTACCCCCCCACACGCGCGCAGGGAGACGTACCCCCCCACACGCGCGCAGGGAGACGTACCCCCCACACGCGCGCAGGGAGACGTCCCCCCCCACACGCGCGCAGGGAGACGTCCCCCCCCACACGCGCGCAGGGAGACGTCCCCCCCCACACGCGCGCAGGGAGACGTCCCCCCCCAACACGCGCGCAGTGAGACGTCCCCCCCACACGCGCGCAGTGAGACACTCCCCCCCCACACACACTGAGACCCCCTCGCTCTAAACAGGGCAAAGGTCACATAAGGTCAGAGAGAGTTTTATCAGTAGCTTCCCTCCTGTGTGAAGTTGATTTAAGGGAATTTGGTACATTCCGATTAACCATAAGTCCAAGGTGGAATAGTGTAAATTTCATTTTTTGTCTAATTTCTGTTCGTGTTACAGACCTGCTGTATTTAATACTAATTTAATGCACTAATTAACTAAAACCCAGTCTTGGAGCTAATTGCTGAGCTGAATAGAGAATATTACTAGGGATGTACCGATACCACCGATAAATGGAAAGGGCGCCTGCTAAACTTGTCTGTCTGTCGCAGGCAGTTGTGCAACATATTTACTATAAAATGTATTATATTTATTTACATTAATGTAATTTAATATATAAGTGTATTTTTCTTATAAGTTCAAGCAATATTTAGTTAATTGACATTATTCAACCCCCACGGACACGGGCGTCGGAAGTAAATAAAAAGTGGGCGTGTCCTGTCCCACACACATATAATGGTTCCGACGCCCATGGATTTCAGGAAGCAGGAGCGTGGTCAATGCTGTGGGTAAAACGCGGAATGGAGTTTAATTTATTAGGGCATTCCTCAAGCAGAATGGATTCAACTGGCGGCGCTATGAAATGTGCGATACCCATGACCACGGGTATCGGATTTGGATCGGTTACGCACCACCGATACCCGATTCACTCAAAATGCTTGGATCGGCGCCGATACCGATCCAAAATATCGGATCGGTACATCCCTAAATATTACTATGTTTACATATAGAAACAAATTGTTCTCTCTCTCTCTCTCTCTCTCTCTCGTAGCATTTCCAAGTTTGATGAACGCAGCTCTTTTCTCTACGTACTGAACAACTCAGAAGACTTCCAGATTTACTTCTGTACTGAGATGCACTGCAAAAGGTGTGTGTGTGTGTGTGTGTGTGTGTGTGTGTGTGTGTGTGTGTACAGTATGTGCATGCACTTTGCTAAGCAAATCAAACAAAGGTAGAAAAAATACTGACAGTTTGTGCTGTGTGTAAATTATCTGTGCATGTATGTATATATGTATATATATATGTGTGTGTGTGTGTGTGTAAAACTAAAAATATATAAATAAATGGATGTATGTATTGCAGGTTCTGTGAACTGGTGAACAGTCTGACTGAAGAAACCTGGAAAGGTCCAGATGAGACAGAATGTGACAATGAAACCTTAGAGGTACACACACACACACACACACACACACACACACACACACACACACACACACACACACGCACTCATTCAGTTATTAATTTATTCATACAAATACTGTAGCAGTAATTACCTGAATTGTTGAGTCATTGTCTCAGTCATAAATGGTTTGAGGGTGTGTGCATGTGCGTGTGTGTATGTGTGTGTGTGTGTATGTGTGTGTGTGTGTGTGTATGTACAGGTATGTGTGCTTGTTGTGCTACAATTTCTTCAGACATATATGAATAAAACTTTTGGATTGTGTTTTAACCTAAAAATGAAAATTTTGATGTTTCACAAGTTCACTGATATCATGTGTCTGTGTGTCTGTGTAGTATGACTATGAATACGACGAGCACGGAGAGAGGGTGATTCTGGGTAAAGGAACATTCGGCATTGTCTATGCAGGTCGTGACCTCAGTAACCAGGTGCGACTGGCAATCAAGGAGATTCCTGAGCGAGACAGCAGGTAGGACAATACATAGGAGCGGCTTTACTGTAGTGTGTGTGTGTGTGTGTGTGTGTGTGTGTGTGTGTGTGTGTGTGTGTGTGTGTGTGTGTGTGTGTGTGTGTGTAAATAATTAGGTGTCTGACAATTCTGAGATTTTCACACAGTTCAGTTTGAGCCACAGGAACATCAAATAAGATCTGACTTTAATTAGGTCCAAATAAATAAATCAAACCTAGTCCCACTTTTAAATGTTGCACTATTTCAGGACATTTTCAGACTCAGGGTTGGATGTGAAGGGTTTTCTCAGGAGGAGACATGTTTTCTGATAAATAGGATGAATCATCTCTCTCTTCTGCATGTTTTGTACACACACACACACACACACTTCTGTTATATAGATGTATATTTTCATGAACACTGAAGCCCTGCTGTGGGATTTTCCTTTCATGATACACGGCTGTAATCTCCTTTTGTCCCAGTCTTGTTTGTGCTGTAATAAGAGATGAGATAATGATGATGAATCTTAACGTGATTCAGCAGTCTGAGACGTGTGTGTGTGTGCGTGTGTGTGCGTGTGCGTGCGTGTGCGTGCGTGTGTGTGCGTGTGCGTGCGTGTGCGTGTGTGTGTGCGCGCACGCAGCGTCAACAAATCAGTTCATCTCAATTTTCATCAAAATTTTCAAAAAGATCTGGTAGGTGATTGTGTAAGCTTCCTCTTACTGTTATGTAATTACTTTTAGTGGGAGGGAACAACACTGACAGTAGCCTAAAGTGCTCTCATAAAGGTGTGTGTGTGTGTGTGTGTGTGTGTGTGTGTGTGTGTGTGTGTGTGTGTGTGTGCGTGCGCTTGCACGTGTGTGTGCGTGTGATGCTATATCTATAATCTATAATGCTACATGTTTCACCCTCTGAAGCATAAAACAATGAGTTATCATTTATTATTATTATTATTATTATTAATGATGATGATTAAAAAATCCTAGCTATGAGGAAAGGAAATGAGAAATTACAATCAGAGAAACGAGAAATCTGATTTATTTATTATTATACTTATAACTTCATCGTTCTCATTAGTATGGGTAATAAAGATGGTGGTTAAGGAGTCCCTGTAGCTTTACTGTACTGGAGCAGAGATCAGGTTAGATCGCCTGCTCGTTTATGCCGTTATCCAATCGTTCAGTCGTGCGGCAGCAGCATAATACCGTGCAGGTACTAATGGCTAATATCAATGACACTGTCTGATTATGACCTGTGATGAAAAAGTCAAGACCAACATGAGAGGCAACATGAGAGAAGATTCACGGTCATGTTCTGATGGTGTCTCTCTGGTTGGTCCTGATCCATGAAGTGAATTGATGATTGTTTCAGTGGACAATCACAGAGGAAGAGTCTTCAGTGTGATGCGTGTAGAGCTCATGGAGCTGAGCTTGTAATGGAGAACGTCTCAAGACCGTCTTTAAAGAAAAGTCGTCAGTTCAGTCACGCTTTGTGAGAGTCTCACCTGATCTTTATTGTCTGTGACTAAGACGATGTGTTTCAGTCCCCATGGCATGTTTGAATGTGTTAATGGGAAGTCTTGGCCTAATGGTTGGAGAGTCTGACTCCTAATCCTAAGGTTGTGGGTTCGAGTCTCGGGCCGGCCACGACTGAGTTGCCCTTGAGCAAGGCACCGACCCCCCCCCCCCCCCCAACTGCTCCCCGGGCGCCGCAGCATAAATGGCTGCCCACTGCTCCGTGTGTGTGTTCACGGTGTGTGTGTGTGTTCACTGCTGTGTGTGTGTGTGTTTGTGTTCACTGCAATGTGTGTGCACTTTTGATGGGTTAAATGCAGAGAACAAATTCTGAGTATGGGTCACCGTACTTAGCCGTATGTCACGTGAATTTTGAATGGCAGCGTCCCGTGGGTCAGGGTTAGAACGTCTGGGAATACGGCTCCAACAAATCGGTCAAGAATTACGGTATGAACACATTTGTAGTACTGTTCTAAATGTGTGTGTGTGTGTGTGTGTGTGTGTGTGTGTGTGTGTGTGTGTGTGTGTGTGTGTGTGTGTGTGTGTGTGTGTGTAGGTACTCCCAGCCTCTGCATGAGGAGATTGCCCTGCACAAGCACCTGAAACACAAAAACATCGTGCAGTATCTGGGCTCCATCAGTGAAAACGGCTTCATCAAGATCTTTATGGAGCAGGTACCAGGAGGTGAGATCAGGAGATTAAACATGGCTTTATTAATGCTAATTAATGGCCTTAAAGAAAGTGAGAAATAAAAACAGAGGTACTTTAAGTGTGGGGTTCAGCGATCATACTGTAGGTTACTTTCAGTTTTTTTTCAGACTGATTTTATTGACCGTTTCTATTTTTTAACATAGACTAGATTTTATTTCTGGATGACTGGCTTGGGATTTTCTGCTTCATCTTGGCAACACACCATATCAGCTGAAACTCCGACATTTAGTTTAATTTAGTTTTAGAGATGTAATCACTTTCAGTGTGAGAGAATTCTACAGTAATATGAGATGTTATATAATATGTTCAGTGCACTTTCAGTCACGATTTTCCTTAACTAGAAGCGATGCAAATATTTATTTTATTTTATTTTATTTTTAGTATGTTCAAGCTGCAGCACTGTTGTGTTTTATGTAGGTTTAGTTTGTGTGAACTCGATCTGTGGTGTTTCGTTGTTTACAGGCAGTCTCTCAGCACTGCTGCGATCCAAATGGGGTCCGCTGAAGAACAACGAACCAACCATCGGCTTCTACACCAAACAGATCCTGGAGGGGCTCAAATACTTACATGATAACCAGATCGCTCACCGAGACATCAAGGTAACGACCTAAATGTCAATATTTGTTTGTTTGTTTGTTTGTTTGTTTGTTTGTTTGTTTGTTTATTGGGGGGGTTTAAAATAAATAAAGGTGCGTCTTTATCCACTTCCGCTTCAAGGGTTTTAAGTTCTCTCTCTCTCTCTCTCTCTCTCTCTCTCTCTCTCTCTCTCTCTCTCTCTCTCTCTCTCTCTCTCTCTCTCTCCCCCCATATATCTTTTTATTGCTATCCATCCATCCATCCCTTCAGTGCACTGGGACAATATACTACAAAAACCATGGAGCATTGACGTTCATTATGTTTCCTTACCGGAAATGAGGACATTTTCGGGAACCACAAAATTTTTGGTTAAATAAATAAATAAACAAACAAACAAATAAATAAATAAAAATCTGTTGAAGTTCTAGTGAATGACCGTACAGTGGCTTAGAGAGAGCGAGAGAGGCGCGCGCTGGCGAGGGAATGACCGTTATACATTACATTTACCAATATAATAATGTGTATAAAGGGAATAAAAACCTTTGTGTGTTATTAGAAAATATTTCTCAGTAACTCTTCTGCATCACACCACACTATGTAGTGGTGATTATTTTCCTATAACTGCATACAGCAAGTTTTTTACTTGTTAGCTCTTTAAACGACGGGAGCAGTGACCGTCGACTGAAAGTGCATTAATGCAGGTGTTTATTAGCCGGTTGCCATTGAAACAAACCCCTGAACACTGATGTTTACTTGTTGAAATATAACTCATGGAGTAGTAACAAAGAAACGTGTGTTGATGAGTTACCTCACGTTACCTAGTTGATCAGCAGGAGCAGGGGAAATTCCTACGTCTTACACGCTACAGGAAACCAGTGACGGTCCTCTATTTATAGCTGAGCTCGCGACAATAAAAATACATGATGTCATAACCATCCGCTTTCAGTTGTATACCCTGCTGATGAGCCGGCCTTTGTCCTGTGGTGGGAGGGGAATTTTTAGTGTTATGGAGTGACATCATGCACGCCTCATTTCTTTACTTAAGCCCGTATGAAGGGTCACGCTGGTAAATGTTAATCTGTTTTTGCTCTTGCCCTGCTGAAAGCGCGACCTCTAGAAAATCCCTTCCGGCCGTACAAATACAGCGTTCATGTGCTTTTACTTGGACCGGTGCCACGATTCTGTGGAATCCTTCTGATAAGATCATGTCCTTTATCTTGCTGTCTTTTCACATAGTAAATTTAGTTTCCAAGTTTTGTAATCTTTACTGTTCTGCTCTGTCGACTCGTTGGATTCTCTCCTGTCCATTGCTTAATAAAAGTAGACAATTAACACTTCTCGCACTTATTCCTGTGCAAATAAACATGTATTTATTTATGCATTGGGATCTTCTGATAGCAGATGTGAGTCTCTTAGTTTTGAATTTATTTAGAAACGTCTCACTTTTAGATGGTTTTAGATGGCTACATTTATGATGGTGGCTCATCTGACATATATACTGTATAACACATCCTTCTAACACCTCCGCAGGGAGACAACGTCCTGATAAACACCTACAGTGGAGTTCTGAAGATCTCCGATTTTGGGACATCAAAGCGCCTGGCTGGAATCAACCCCTGCACCGAGACCTTCACAGGTATCTGACATGTTTTTCTTTAATAAAAAATGCAGTGCTCTAGTCTAGCCGTATCCAGTACTTTATTCAGCCGGTCCTTACATCCAGAGCAAACTTCAGACGAGTTCTAATTTTAAGTTTTGTTAACTAACACATGTTGCGTTGTCGTGTCATGCTCTGTTTTAATCTTCAGTTCTATATTATGGATATATATATATAAACAAGGGCGTCGATTTGGGTAGGGACGGTAGGGACATGTCCCTACCAATATCCAGGGAACACTCAATTGTCCCTAGCGATAATTCGACCAAGCATATATATATTTATACATAACCACTGATATCCGTCTGTGTCTTGTGCTTTTTTACTTATTTCATTTAACATTTATCCAGGAATCATTAAATAAGATGAAAATATATATATACTAGTGGAACCCAAACGGTTAACAGATCTACCCCCTGCAATGAATCCCGCCTCTGTAACTCACCTCTCTATAAGGATTGGCCTTTGCCTTTTTTGAGTCCCGCCTCTCTAACCCACGTCGCTGTTTGATTGGCTTTGTCTTTCTCGCTGATGTATTGAGGTCGGCTGCAGCTAGATTCCGTTGTATGAAGCAATATGCAACGTGATTATGCAGGTTACCTGTATGTGAGGAAGACAGTATTCTTATAACAACAGTTTTATGCAAAAAATACGGGGAATGTTGTCCCCACCAATGTCAAATAAATGATGTCCCCACCAATGTCAAAATCAAAGTTTTGCCATTGTATATAAAAACCTGGAGTGGACTGAGATGTGTGTGTGGGTGTTTTCTCAATTATGTGGTATGTGGTAGTTCAGTGGTTAAGGTATTGGGCTACTGCTCGGAATGTCATGGGTTCAAACCCCACATCCACCAAGCTGCAACTGCTGGGACCCTGAGCAAGGCCCTTAACCCTAAGTTGCTCAGTTGTAAGTCACTCTGGATAAGGGTGTCTGCTAAATGCCGTAAATGTAAATTAATTGTAATATATCTAATTAAGAAGTAGTTTTGTCCGCAAGCCAATATCACAGGATGTGCCATATAATCAAACTCTAATAAGAAACAGATTGTTCTGTTTATTTTAACAAAGAAACCATCTGATAATGGAGATGGTGAACCTTTCTGTCAGGAGACATTTATTTATTAAAGGAGTCTCTAGTGTCAATGCTTTGTAACAGTCAGGGTTTCCAGCACAGGAAAGTCTTTAACTATAAACAGTACAAGTCATTCTTTAATAAACGGCCGAGGTGTAAGAGGAATAAAACACTTAATCACGATGTGCCGGAAGAAAAGAATACACTGTGATTATTACAAGCATTGAGCATTTTCCTATAACAGCATGTGATGAAGTGATTTTCTTCTTTCTCAGATCTGTGTACATTTTTTTTACTACACCCTACTGTCTATACAGTGAAGTGCAAATGTTTGTACACCCTTACAGCAAAAGTCCTGATTGGCCCTTTTGGCTTGGGGAAACTAATGAATGCCATTCTAAATAAATAAATAGAAAAGTACATTCAGTTCTTTTTTGAGCAAATGTTTGGTTTTTTTCCTTCGCTAATTTTTCATCCCTCGCTAAACATTCGGTTATTTTTTAGCCCTCGAGGCACTCCAAATTTGGGCCGAGCTGCTCTTTAGAGAACATTCATCCCCCTGAGGTTTTTCAGAGAGAATTAAAAGCAGTGTGTTTGTCCCATGCCTGAATCTGACCTTTCTCAACTTTCACACACATTAAAGAAAGCTTCAGATTGCATTAGGGACATTATTATGTTTCTGACATTAGAGCTGAGGTCTGTTGGAACTTTCTGGTGTTCCGTGCTGGATTCTGTCGTCTACGACGTCCATCGGTAAGTGATGAACAGAACATGACACTGTGGTGTTCTTTGCAGGAACGTTACAGTACATGGCTCCCGAGATCATAGACAAAGGCCCTCGTGGTTATGGAAAGCCAGCAGATATCTGGTCACTGGGCTGTACCATTATAGAGATGGCTACTGGGAAACCACCATTTTATGAGCTGGGAGAACCACAGGCGGCCATGTTTAAGGTCAGAGAACTTCCGATTGTTCCTTTCTCAAACTTTTGCGGAGGCTTGGCTCAAGAATTCATGTCTAGTTTGTTTTTAAGTTGTTTTCAGTTTTGCTTAGTTACGGTCTGTGATTTTCTTCCCTCTGTGTTTTCCTGTAAATCCTGGAGCTCTTTTAACAACTGTGGTGAGCTTAAGCATGGACATGTGGGGAAAAAAATGTTTCCCTCTGTACACCTCAGTGATCAAATCACGAATCACATTTTCTCATCTCCATTTTCTCTTATGATTTACACTCCTTACTTTTAATCACAAATTACGTAGGTTAAGAAATGTCACCTTCTACCGCGACATAACTACAGTAATGTAACCTGTAGCTCGCCAGATCAAGCACGTTGGGCAAGGAAACTGTTAGCTAGCTTAACGTGCTAAGTGACTCACATGGACGTTGTGAAATTGCCACCTTTTATCATCCAATTCGGGATTAAATTGTTCACTACGCTACTGTTTCGCAGATTACAGTCTCTAGTTATACGATAAAAATAGGCTTTCATTTTGTTCTTCAGTTCACTGAACGTCTGATGATGTAATCGGGTTTAAAAAAAAGATCAAAATAACTCGGCATGTGGTCTTCAGCCTCATCAGATTTACATTGATGAAAGAAAGATAACATTGTTTGACCTTCTTTGTATATCAGTCACTGATCTAAATGAAACCATTGAAAGTACATCAATGGAGTTCCTGAGAACGAGGAAAAGGCTTGTAGATGATCTAAATTTCCATCTGTATTTTACAGACAGGAATCCTGAGAATTTAAAGATTTTCATGTCCTGGCCTCATGCTCTCAGAATACTCATCCTCTAGTTAAAGCTCTGGTCTGGTCCTTAGACTAAGCCGTACATTCCTCAGCCATGTATGGACTGTCAGTATTGCTGAAAAGCAGCCTTCCCTTAATCCCATGCTGGAAATAAAGAGGGTGTAACTGTAGAGGCTGACAGCACTGGGAAGTGCTAGAGGGTTTGTTTATTTGGTAAAGGTGAAGTTAAATCCTTCATAAAACATGGCCATGAAGTGCGTCTTTGTTTATTAATGAGAGATTAACTTTGTGTGTTTGTGTGTATGTAGGTGGGAATGTTTAAGATCCATCCAGAAATTCCAGACACCATGTCAGCCGAGGCCAAGGCGTTCATTTTGCGCTGTTTCGAGCCGGATCCGGACCTGCGCGCTACGGCTAACGAACTGCTCACGCACGAGTTCCTCACCGTCACGTCTCGCAAGAAAAAAGCCAAGGGGAACAACTTCACAGGTGTGTTTATTTATATAGTGTACATAAGCACACGATATATTCAGACTGCAGGTTAGTTTAATGCAGGTTAGATTACCTGAACCAGTTCATCTTAGAGTGCGATTTGGGGGGGTGGGGCTTTGGTTATGGAGGAGGGGTGTCCCCCCCCCCAAACACAAAATCCTTGCATTAGCAGAAGTGTATTAATTATATATTGATTGTCAAAGTATTTGGTATCTGTACAGAATTTCTTGAGAGATTTGCATTACATTTAATTTAAACTGAATGCGTGAGAGTTGGCAGCCCTGTTTGTACTGTTTTTTATGATAAAGTTATGTAAAATAACTGCTCAGTGCTGCAAAACAAACAACTCTGCTAATGCTAACTTAATTCTATATAAACTATATAACAGCATAGGCCTATTAGTTACTAGCCTAAACTGGACAGAGACACGGAGCGCCCTGTAACTCACTGACCTGCCTGCGTTCACACGGTGCAGATGGGAGGGAGAACGGCTGACTACACAGCTTATGGGAATAAATTGTGTATTTCCCTCACAATTGTCTCGAAAAACTCACTACACTGTCTGTCTGGTCTCTCTGCACGTTGCTTTGCGAGGTCATGTGGCGCGATTTTTTTTCCTCACTGCTGCACGAGTCTGCGTGAGAATATGGGGGGGGTGGCGTGAGAATATGGGGGGGGTGGCGTGAGAATATGGGGGTGGGTGGCGTGACAATATGGGGGTGGGTGGCGTGACAATATGGGGGGGGGTGGCGTGAGAATAGGGGGGGTGTGTGGCGTGAGAATATGGGGGTGTGTGGCGTGAGAATATGGGGGTGTGGTGTGAGAATATGGGGGGGTGTGGCGTGAGAGTATTGGGGGTGTGGCGTGAGAATATGGGGGTGTGGCGTGAGAATATGGGGGTGTGGCATGAGAATATGGGGGTGTGGCATGAGAATATGGGGGTGTGGCGTGAGAATTGGGTCAGTTGCGTGAGTTAGCTTATGTTAGCTACAAGGTTAGAATTAGCAGTGAAAATTGTAAATGTTACAGGTTGCTATTTGACAGATCAGGTTAAGGTCTGTGAGTTTTGTGAGCTGTTGTTTGTACAATGTTTTTTAAAATAATTTTTTTAATAAGATAAAGAGCGAAATTACTTGAACTTTCTCTCAGGAATTCACTCAGGTTAGCTTCTGTTAACTTTGCGGCTACCTTTAGCTGTGACGTTCTCTCAGAGAGATTAACTTTTTTAAAAAGCATTAAAACTTTTAAAAATTGCTTGATGAATGTTCACATTGTAAATGACTGAAATACAGCTAGAGATACATGAATATCTATAAATAACTTCATCTTCCACACAGACACGGCCAACAACTCGGCTTTAGCGTAGGAAGCTGCTAATAGTCAAGTTGTAGCATGTTAAAAGAATAAACCTAAGAATCTCTAATCTCTTTTTTATTGATTTTCTAGCTTTGACTCCAGCAACTGGTGAGTCTGATATTCCCTTTACACTTTGCTATTTATTAATGAACTGAATGAGCTTCATTGAAATGAAGAACAAGCATGTGACATAAACCCCATCACGTAACTGCATCTTAATCCCTTGCTGTCTGACCAGAATATGTACGCAGTATTTCGCTGCCTGTTCCGGTGGTGGTTGAAGACACAAGCAGCAGCAGTGAATATGGCTCGGTCTCTCCAGACAACGAGCTGAGCGTCAACCCCTTCGTCTTCAAGCCCAGCGTCAAGTGCCTTAGTGAGAGAGAGGTCAAAGGGCATCGCTCGCTCTTCCTCAGGTAACTAGAGAGAGGTGTAAGATCAGTAGAGAGAGCTTTTGTTCTGACAAGTAAAGTAGTAAATATAGTCCATAAGGTGTGTGAGAAGTGTACAAGAGAGTGTGTGTGTTCTTCAGCATCCCGGTGGAGCAGTTTGAGGACCACAGCGCTCCACCATCTCCAGAGGAGAAGGACCCTGGCTTCTTTATGCTGAGAAAGGACAGCGAGCGCAGAGCTACACTGCACCGCATCCTCACCGAGGACAGAGAAAAGATAGTCACCAACCTGCAGGAAACGCTCACACAGGTGAGGATGCATGCCATGCCGAGGCTGTGACTCTCTTATGTAGGCCACCGTATACATATATATAGATACGATGACGATAATGACAGACTTGATGAGTTGACGCTTTATCTATAGGGTGCCGAGGAGACCAAGCTAAAGCACGAGCACATTTCTACTCTGGTGGCAAGTCTGGGGGATTTTGTACGGATGGCTGACCGTAAGATCATTGCCAACACGCTGTCACAACTCAAACTGGAGCTGGACTTCGACAGTGTCGCGATCAGCCAGCTGCAGGTGGTGCTGTTTGGGTTCCAGGATGCGGTGAGTCTCAATCATTCATTTGCCTGGTGGTAAAGTACCTTCGAAGTTAAAAAATAAAAAAAGGGGGGAAAAACTCCATCGTATTGACTTTGTTAAACAACAGGCTGAACAAACAACAGGTTGTGCTTCAGGGTCCCTGTGACCATGTGTAGGATCACCGGAACAGAAAATGTGTGGATGGATGGATGGATTTTTAAACATTGTTGATGGTACAACATCTCTGACCAGTCGTCTCACAGTTAACCATAGAGAGAAGAAAAAAGGCTGACTGACATCATGTTAGTCAATAACGTTCTGTCAAACATTTAACACGTATTATGCACCTGAAATGATTCACTAGCTCGCCATATGTTATGTCATGTCATGTAAATAAAAACATGGCACTCGGAGGCTTGCTGGAGTTTTTACTTGCTAGCTAAATATGAATAGAGATTTTACAGCAACTTACTCAGTAAATATCATTTTCTTTCAGATATTATTATTCGTTTTTATTGAAATAAATCGATAACCAAAAGCCTAATTATGAGCTGGTTATTTAGAAGAAATCTTCTTAAATATTGAAACTGAGCTGAACAAAAGGATTAACGCTTATCGGTAATGAGATGCTAAAATCCTTAGAACGGATATCTGACATCCAAGCGATTAAATATACATTTTATAATGTATTAATAATTGCGGTGATGATAGATAGTTAAGCAAGAATACGCAACTCCGAGCCAACAGAATTCAATTCAATTCAAGTTTATTTGTGTAGCTCTTTTTTTACAATGGATATTGTCTCAAAGCAGCTTTACAGAACATAAACATAGAACAGAAGGTAAACATAAGGAATAATATAAAGAATTAATATAATAAAAATTCAAGATATATATAGTTCACAATGTGTACATGTATGTATGCATGTACGTATGTATGTACTCCCTTAAATTGGTAAAGGAAGAAACCATGAGAGGAACCGGACTCAAAGGAGAACCTCATCCCCATATGGGTGACATTAGAGAGTGTGATTACACAAATGTTGTATTGGTGTAAGGATCACATGGAGTTCACATCTCCTCTTTAGTATCACAGAGTCCAACCGGAGCCGGTAGATCTCTAGATGCCTCAGGATTCTCACAGAGTCGGCCTCGTCTCAGTGGAGGTCCAGTGGAGCTGGTACAATGTCTGTATGCCTCGGGATGGGTAGAAAGAGAGAAGCGGTGTAGAGGGATTAACATATCTGCTGTTCATAAAAATGTGCAAGTCTGATGTAATAGTGCACAATATTATGGGATGTATTATGTGTGTGTGTGCCTGACTAAAGAGATGAGTTTTTTAATCTGCTTTTGAACTGGGAAAGTGTGTCTGAGCCCCGAACACTATCAGGAAGACTGTTCAAAAGTTTGGGAGCTAAATAAGAGAAAACGCTCTACCACCTTTTAGTAGACTTAGATATTCTGGGAACTAGCAGAAGTCCTGAGTTTTGTGATCAGAAGTAAAGATTGTCTTTACCATGATGCCACCTAGTGGCCAACTGTCTGTAGAGTTCTGTAGTGTATATAAATCTGCTTCATTAATCACATTTGAGGATCATTTGAGGACGATTTGTTGATAACGGTGTAGAGATTCGTTCATGTACATTCTAGTGTAAGATCTTACTGTAATAATTCACTTTGTGTCTACAAATATAAGATTTTAGAGACGTGTCCTGTTAAAGTGAGGAAATGAAAGGGATGTTACATTATATTGAAGCAAATAAAACTAAATGTGGGGGATTTTTTGGGAAGGAAAAATAAGATTAGTAATAAATAGGTTTAAATGTTTATCTTTTTTAAAAAAAAATCCCCATGTACAAATTACCCATAAAAGATATTTGGGGAATATTCTGGGAAGTAAAAACAGGACGTTACGTTACTTTAAGTACTTCTCCATATTTATAATCATAATCATACTTTTTGTGGTGTTCATAAGCATTAGGGAATCTCTAGTGACTCTATTTCTAGTAAAAAAAAAATAAAATAAAATCTGCAGACTGTATCTGGGTTTGCTCTGGCCACAATCTGCTGAAATTAACAGTAGATGTTAAACAGACAGACCGCTGAATGATTAACACATTATTTTATTTTATGGAAATTAAAAACTTCGTCTCTGCATTTATGAGCAACTACAGTATTGTTGTTTAAAATTGGTTTTATAAATGAAACGTGCTTACTTATGTTTCACAACATTAGTGAATGTATAGAAACTATATCCTGTTCCTGACTTAATGAAGATTCACAAAATAGCAATTATTTACACTGTCGTGTGTGTGTGTGTGTGTGTGTGTGTGTGTGTGTGTGTGTGTGTGTGTGTGTGTGTGTGTCTACAGATGAACAAAGTTCTGCGGAATCACAATATCAAACCTCACTGGATGTTTGCTCTGGATAACATCGTGCGGAAAGCTGTACAGACCGCCATCACCATCCTGGTGCCAGGTAATAACGCTGTCTCCACTGCATCACTGAACCCTGTCTGGTGTATATTCTGTAGAAAGCTGGTGGAATATTGGCCTTTATTTTGAATATGATTAGTCAGAATAGGGGGTATAAAAGAATGTTGAATAACTTAGCCATTAATAAATTAAAACAGACTGAATTGGCTTAATGGTTAGCACGTTCGCCTACCTCCAGGGTTGGGGGTTCGATTCCAGCCTCCGCCTTGTGTGTGGAGTTTGCATGTTCTCCCCGTGCCTGCAGGATATCTACAGTAACTCGTATACGTGTTGAGCAGAAGAATACATACATGAGCTTCCACTCCGGTCAGACAGACGGACGAAGACTGGAAAATTTCTGTTGTCCAGTTTTGCTGTGCCTTTGCTCACTGTAGTCTCGGGTTCTTGTTCTTGTCTGACACGAGTGGAACCTTGTGTGTTTTTTTTTTTTTTTCCTCTCAGAGCTCAGGCCACACTTCAGCTTAGCATCCGAAAGTGACCATGCCGACCAGGAAGACGTGGATGAGGACGCCGTCCCTCCTGGAAGCCTCACCAACAAAAAGAGAAGCCCGACCGTCGCTAACCACGATGACACGGTGGCCACATCTGGAGTGAGCACGCTCAGTTCAACCGTCTCAGAGTCTCAAACTGCCCAGCGTTCCATCGGCATCGAACTCAGCCGCATGAAGCTCGAGACCAGCAGGTGGAGTGTTTTTTAACTCGGCTGTAACAAATATCTGTTTATTTTCTGGTTAAAAAAAGAAAACTCTAAATGTAATAGAGCTATGGTCAGATATTATTGTTGTGTTTGGTTACTGATGAAATAACAGCCGTTGGTTTTTTTGGTCTTGTGTGTGTGTGTGTGTGTGTGTGTGTGTGTGTGTGTGTGTGTGTGTGTGTGTGTGTGTGTGTGTGTGTGTGTTTTCAGGTTGTTGGAGGAGTTGATGGAGAAGGAACGAGAGTATCAGTGTATCCTACATCAGGTTTTGGAAGAGAGGGAGAAGGAGATTAAACTACTGAGAAGTCGCTCTGAGCCTATTGGTTAGTCTGTGTACACACACACACACACACACGCATACACACACGTACACACACGTACACACACGTACACACACGCACACACACGTACACACACGTACACACACACCAAACATTAATGATGTTAATGTTTTAGTTTAGCATATTGCAGTTTTATTATATAATTATTTGTTTGTTTGGGGTTTTATTTGTAGATATTACGTCTCCCTCAGTGAGCACACAGAGTTCAGTGGGAAGTGAAGGAGACCCTGAGCTGCTCAAATGGCTCCGGCTCCATGGTGCTGATGCAGACTCTATAGACCGGGTAACATCTCCCTCCACCTTTATTGTACAGAATAAAAAAAGCCCACACTGTTTACTGGTGATGCTGAGTGTAGCGTTTCTCCTACCGTAGATCGTAGCGGAGGATTACACTCTGGACGACGTCCTTCACTGCGTCAACAGGGATGACCTGAAAAGTCTGAGACTAAAGTAAGGCTTCAAAAATGTGCCTCGTTTCTCAGCCTTTTAGTAAAGTTGTGTGTGTTTGCGTGGACCAAACCGCACTGATTCTTTTTGTGTGTGTACAACTGAATTAAATGGATAAGTTTTATATGGTAATCACTAATGATTATGTAATACACTGTTACAGTCTATTATAGTATCAGTCAACTATCATTCAGTTTCCCTCTAATGAGTCTTCGAATATGACTTTCTATACTTTTCATCTGACTTTTTCATCAGACTTCATCATACTTTTTCAGTCAGACTGATGTTCAAAAAGTTGTTGTGTGAACGTCAACTTTCTATTATACAGTATATTTAAACTAAAATCCCAGACACAGCCCTCATTCAGACAAATTGAAGTAGTAAAAAAAAAACATGCAGGAAATTCAAGCATTTTTAGCCACAAAACAACTTTGAAATCATGGAGGGACTGAAATGTCAAACCTTTGCTGTAATGCTGTTGTTTCATATGGATTAATTTTGTTCCTGTGTTCTCTCTCTGTCTCTGTCTCTCTCTCTCTCTCTCTGTCTCTCTCTCTCTCTCTCTCTCTGTCTCTCTCTCATTTTATCTCTGCCTCTCTCTCACTCTGCCTCTCTGTCTGTCTGTCTCTCTCTCTCACACTCTGTCTCTCTCTCATTTTGTCTCTGCCTCTCTCTCACTCTGTCTCTCTGCCTCTCTCTCACTCTGTCTCTCTGCCTCTCTCTCTCTGTCTGTCTGTCTCTGTCTGTCTGTCTCTCTCTCTCACACTCTGTCTCTCTCTCATTTTGTCTCTGCCTCTCTGTCTCTCTGTCTCTGTCTGTCTGTCTCTCTCTCTCACACTCTGTCTCTCTCTCATTTTGTCTCTGCCTCTCTCTCACTCTGTCTCTCTGTCTCTGTCTGTCTGTCTCTCTGTCTGTCTGTCTGTCTCTCTCTCTGTGTCTCTCAGGGGTGGAATCCTGTGTAAGCTTTGGAAAGCTATTACAGAATATCGAGAGAAACCCGGCTGAGACGGCAGCTTGTTCGCTCGCCTACTTTTGGTGTAATTCTGTTGTGTTTACAGACCAAAATAAAAGAAACAACCCTGAGAACCTGCTCCAGACCTGCACCACACGGACGCATCACGACTACAGCACAAGCTCCATGTCCTGACCTGTAGAATAAATCTGGTCCATGTGGACGTTTTTCTCTGCTCAGTTATGCAATATCCAGTTTGCCAGAGACATGAGTTTTAATCCCCAGTCCTTTTGCGTGTGGCTCGTAGGCTAGAGTCGCTCAGTGCAGGCAGGATAGAAACTTTTATACCGATTTTACTGAAGTTTTAATATCAGCTTTTACCAGAAAAATTCGGGGGAGTCCGTTCTGTTCACGTGTTCGGTGAGCGTATTTAGCTTCTTTCACTATCTAACAACAGTTTAGAAGGCTGTGGACGAGACGAACGTCTACACGGGTGAGGTTAGAGTACACAGGTTGGAGTTCTTCATTCAGGAAGAATATGATTCGCTTGATCGTGTTTACAAAATGAAACTGAGACTGATCAATGTCCTGAAAGACACACAACATCCTTCAGTGAGAAGTTCCACACTTACCTTAAGCTAGCTTGTGCTTGTATCGTCAACATTTACCTAGCTTTTCAATCTTAACACTATTTTTATGATTATCGTTGTGTATTGAGACTTTTTGTTTGTTTTTATGTTCCGTTACATTGCGTAGTGTAAATATGCTAGTTTTTGACACGTAAGCCGCTAGTTTGAGCTTAGTCTGGTACTGGGTCCTGTATTTAAGCACAACAAAACGTGTCTATTCGAGTCAACTGCCATTATATATCCTAATATAAATCTTAACCTTCTTTACAATTGTACTGTATTCAAATGGAACAAAGTTTGAAGATGTTTTAAATGCCTGATTTCTGCAACAAGTGCAATGCAGGATTTTTTATTTTTTTTGCTCGTACCTTCTGTTTCGTACCACATCCCGCCATCCAATCTACATTCTATAGACATCATGACTTTATAGAGTTTAGCCCAGTCGCAGTGCTTAGCGTTAATATTTTGACGATTTTCATTGAGCACAGCTTATTGTCTATATTGGATATTTAATGTCATTTTGGTTTATTGAACGATGGATAAATAATGAGATGATTTGTGTATTGTTACTTGACAATCCTGAGAAATGACTGTGAAATTAAAGTGGGACCTGAAAATCTTTTGAGTTTGTTTGAGATTATGTGGGGTTTTTTTTTTAAACTGGCTTAAAATAATGGAGGAGGAAAAACAGGCTGGTTGATATTTAGAGACTGACTCACTCGTATGCATCAATAAAAATAAAATTAATAATAATAATAATAATAATAATAATAATAATAATAATAAATAAAATTAATTAATAAAAGGGTGTACAGTTATGAGACGTACCACAACGATGGGATGAAAAGAGTATGGAGGGAAGGAACTGCTCATAACCCCAAACATCGGTCGTCTATGTCATCATACAGCACGTGTACGTATTGCTGCCAACGTAACCTGTTTTCCTCACCGATGCGAACGTGTGAGACAATTAAGCGATGTGAACTTTTTTAATTGCTAACAAGCGCTGGTCAATACTGACGTCACATTTTCACAAATAGTTTGTCTCATCACCAAAAACATGTTTCAAAATAAGGTTGTGCTCCCATCACTAGCAACAATTCTCTGTGGTTAAAAAAGGGGGCATTACATTAGATTAGATTAGATTCAATTTTGTCATTACACATGTACCAGTACAAGGCAAGGAAATGCAATTTAGGTCTAACCAGAGTGCAATAGTAGTAAGTGCAGGATATACAGTACAGTTTGTACAAGATTTAAATAAGTTAAGTGAGTGGTAATATGGAGTAATTTACAGATGTGTGTGTACTATGAACATAATATACTGATCTACATAAGGATACAGTATGTGCTGTAACAAAATATATGGTTAATACTATAAACAGTAATTTACAGATATGTATGTTCTATGAATACAATATACAAATGAATATATATATATGTATTATTAATAATGTATATATAATACATAATGTATATATGTAATATTAATAATTTAGAAGTTTTATGATGTTTGAATGATTTTTCACATGGATCAGAATTTCATTATAGAATAACACCATTTTATTGACCACTAAAATATACGTATAGTGTAACAAGAGTAAGTCATAAAATGCTGCAATTTGTACATATCCATAGAAAAATGTCATGATCCTTTTCTTCGACACTCCTCTTTACCCAATTGTAAAGAATATCCTTATTGCTAAAATAGTGTCTTCCAAATATCATGCCGTTGTAATCTGGGAAAATGCGTGCTGTAGTTTAGATGTTAAACTAGCATTACTAAAAACCTGGCTTTTCCATGTGAGCCAGCTTCAATAAACAATTACAGGCTTCGATAATTTCTTAATGTCTTTTCTTGTCCAGGCCTGGACCTGTTCATGTAAATTTCGGCTCTCAGGATCACTCAGGTGTTTGTGGGAAAACTTGAAATGGAGAGCGGATTAACGGTGTCCCCACGTGCTTTCATAATTATCCATAAATATCACTAAATACTTGAATAATTAAATTAAATACCATGCCACTCAAAGTAACTGTAATAGCAAATAAAATCACTAGCAATAAAATTGAACTGCCGCATTGGTCAAATGTAAATGGATCCAAAGGACAGGAGAGCAAAATTATGATTTTTTTTTTCTGATCTACACCTAAGAATAAAAAAAAAGTGAAATGATTGACAAAAACAGCTTTGTCTTATTATCAAATAATTTACCAGTGTTATTTTTACATGCACCAGGATTTAAATGATTCATTCATTCATTTTCTACCGCTTATCCGAACTTCTCGGGTCACGGGGAGCCTGTGCCTATCTCAGGCGTCATTGGGCATCGAGGCAGGATACACCCTGGACGGAGTGCCAACCCATCACAGGGCACACACACACTCTCATTCACTAACACACTCAGGACAATTTTCCAGAGATGCCAATCAACCTACCATGCATGTCTTTGGACCGGGGGAGGAAACCGGAGTACCCGGAGGAAACCCCCGAGGCACGGGGAGAACATGCAAACTCCACACTCACAAGGTGGAGGCGGGAATCGAACCCCGACCATGGAGGTGTGAGGCGAACGTGCTAACCACTAAGCCACCGTGAAGACAGTTATTAAATGTAGACAGTTAAATGTAGTATCAGACTTTATTTATTTATTCACATCCACCCCCTTTTTTTTATCAGATGACAGGGTGGTGTATCCAAACACTTGGATATTTTCTAATACCGAGACTTTAAGCAATCATGTAGCGTAAGGATGCATACGTCCTTTTTGTGGCCACAGCCGAGTCAGCAGTGCTCGACTTTAACACCCTCCTGCTGCTTGCCCGTGTTGGACAAGGATGTAGGCACCAATAAACACTGTGAATAGTTTCCTGGAGGTTGCTTTCAGACCTCAGCATGGACGGCACAACCGTACTAGACTATATCCAAGTATTAGACACCTCCTGGGTGATCATCTGTTCTTGTTTGTGTGGTGAACGGGTCAAATTTTGCTCGTAGCAGTGCCAAGGTCTGTTGTCCTCTCTTCACCAGGTTATTTGTCTTTGTCTCAACTTCAGGAGACTCTTCTGGTCTGCTGAGTACACACACTTGCTCTTTTTTTCTGCACAAATAAAAAGAAAGTGCGTATTCTATCGAGTGCTTTAAACCAAAAGCAAAGTAAGACATATGTCTGTATTTTTGTTACTTACTGCAGTTACACTGGATGTTATGCTCTTTGCAGCTGTTCAGTAAATGCAGCTGCTTTAGCCTCTGGTCTATAAGCTGCTCACTCAGAGATCTATTCTCCTAAACGCATGAAAAAAACATGTCAGAGTGAATCTAATGTAATTTAGATCTTAAATCAGGCTGAGAGTTGATGAGAAATCTTTCTTACTGCAGTTAGCCTGTAGTTCTTGTTCATCTCAGTCTGCATCTCCTTAATGTGCCCGGACCTTTGGCTTTCCAGGATCTTGTAGAAGTATTCGATGCGCTTATTGTGCATCAGGAAATCCTCATCTATCACACTGATGTTCACCTGTTACAGTCATCACACTCACTCAGTCAGGTATAAGCATAATAGGCTGTGTATTCTGTGTATAATATAATAGGGTGTGTATAATATTCTCACATCAGGTTCATGTATATGGCGCTTGTGAAGCTCAATAAACTTCTCTTTCAGTTTCTTGGGCTCTTGGATGAAGCGTGAGCAGTTGTAGATGTCATTCTTCATCCTTTCCACCATGTTATTCACACTTATGACCTGTGAGAACAAAGACATTACAGTCTAATTGCACCAGTGGGTAAAAATCTCGTATAATCCGAGTAATAACTACATGCTAAATCTAGGAAACCTTCCTGGAAACAATATAAGAACTTTCGTCTTAAGAAACGATGAATCGTTAAAGGATATTGTGGTGAAACGAACCTTCTCCCTCTCTATGCTTAAGTCTTTATCCTTAACTTCGATTTTCCGCTTCAGGTCAAAAATGATCTCCTGGTTCTTCTTCATGGCCACTGATATCTCAGCAACAATCTAAAATAACAAACTCCTCTGATTAACTTGTAGTATCATAGTAGTGCCAGTCAAATGTTGCATAAAATCTGGCAGAGAGACATACTTATAAACTCCTCACCTTTGAGAACATGTAATTATTCTCCTCTACTTTTTCCTGAAGTTGCCCGATTACGCTCAGTTGACTGCTGCCCTTCCTCTCTTTATCATGTTTTTCACTCTGAACTATCACACTGAACAGTTCTTTCTTGCTCTCTTCTAGGCTCCGCTCCAGGTCCTCAATGTTTTTCTTCAGCTCTTCGATAGAGCTTTCCTGTAGGGGTCAGAACAGATTCCCTTGTAACTTATTTTCTACCACTTATCCGAACTTCTCGGGTCACGGGGAGCCTGTGCCTATCTCAGGCATCATCGGGCATCGAGGCAGGATACACCTTGGACTGAGTGCCAACCCATCACAGGGCACACACACACACTCTCATTCACTCACACACTACGGACAATTTTCCAGAGATGCCAATCAACCTACCATGCATGTCTTTGGACCGGGGGAGGAAACCGGAGTACCCGGAGGAAACCCCCGAGGCACGGGGAGAACATGCATACTCCACACACACAAGGCGGAGGCGGGAATCGACCCCCAACCCTGGAGGTGTGAGGCGAACGTGCTAACCACTAAGCCACCGTGCCCCCCCTGCACGATGGCTAAGATATCTTGCTCTGAATTTATACCACACACAATTACATATTATATTCCGACATAAACAGAGAATTACGCCACAGAACATACTGTAAAAAATAAAGTTTGCCACAAAGCACTGGTAATGATACATAGCTCAAGCTTTACCTGGTCAGAGATGATCTGGCTTTGCTCCTCCTTCACCTTTGACAGACACCTGAAGTTTTGACTCACATCCCAGAGCTGGTCCTTCATCTTCTGCATTTCCTCCCTTAGTGCAGAGATCTTGGAGAGCTGTTCTTCTGACAGGCTTTTGATGGTCCAGTATGTTGTTAACTGAAAACAAGCATATGCACACGTTACTCACGCCGTGTCAGTGTGTCGATTCGCATCATGGTTGAGTGTGGAGGTGTTGACATGGATTTTTAAACATATCCATTTGCCACTTCGAGGTTCAGTGTTTGCTGTTTCCCAAAAACAGCTGATTTAAAAAAGCTACAGTGATTGGAACAAATCCTAAAAGACATACATTTTTATCCATGAGCTGCAGTTCTTGCTCGAACATCTGCGCGGTCTCCTTCTCCTCCTGGATATCTTTTTCATACTCTGAGTAAAGTTCCAGGATCTCGTAAGTAGCGTCTTCCAGAATCCTTTGCTGCTTGTCCTTAGCGTTCTTCACTTCCTGCTCAAACGCTGCCTGTAGCTGTATAGCGGAGATGGACAAAGACACAGCCAAGAGTATAAATTCCAAACATACTACTAATCCCAAGGCTGGATTAAAATGGATCGCAATTCCTCATGGAGCTGCTCCACATTGACAGACGCAGGACAAAATGAGACAAGTGCTAAGCTAACTAGATACAGATAACAATTATAGCATACAGTAGATGCTAAAGATGGCTGATCACCTCCTGCAGCTCGGTGTCATAGGCCTGTTTGGTCTCCTCCATGGCAGAGCGATTGTTCTCCTTAGTCTTCTGCAGCTCGTTTTCAAGATTCTCCTGCACAAGCTGCAGTTTCTGCTCGTACTCTTTGTTCTTCTCGAATTCCAGACGGGGTTCCATATCGAGGATCATCTCTAGCAACAAAATTTGTCATGCATTTTAAAATAGGGTACTATTATAATACAGGATGGTGAAGTCTAGAAAATTCACCCAAACTCTAGGCTTGCAGATCATAAGATAAACCGAGGCAAGTAGATTTTATTACTCAATTGTTCTAAAGCAGCTGAGCTTCCAGGTGACTCTGAAAACTCGAACTGAAACAAGGTATTCTGTAAAGACACAATGTTGACATACAGTACAGTGATTGTATTTACCCCGGTCCTTCATCGCTTTGGCAGTATTCTCTTTCATCTCGTTCTTCACTTTCTCATAAGAGTCCTTCTCCATCTGCTTCAAAGATCTCAGTACCTGCCGTGAGATACAAACCTTTTTTATTGAATTACTCACGTGTGATATGACCTTACACTCGTTTTTCACCTGATACCTAAAAATACATTCATTCATTCATTCTCTACCGCTTATCAGAACTTCTCGGGTCACGGGGAGCCTGTGCCTATCTCAGGTGTCATCGGGCATCGAGGCAGGATACACCCTGGACGGAGTGCCAACCCATCACAGGGCACACACACACTCTCATTCACTCACACACTTACACACTACGGACAATTTTCCAGAGATGCCAATCAACCTACCATGCATGTCTTTGGACCAGGGGAGGAAACCGGAGTACCCGGAGGAAACCCCCGAGGCACGGGGAGAACATACAAACTCCACACACATAAGTTGGAGGCGGGAATCAAACCCTCAACCCTGGAGGTGTGAGGCGAACGTGCTAACCACTAAGCCACTGTGTCCCCCTAAAAATACAATAAAATCGATTTAATCAGCCTGAGCTCCTGACCTGGATTTCTTCTTTCAGAGCCTGTATCTTCTGCTGGCACGACTGCTTAATGCCATTTATTTCCTCATTGCAGTTTATGTCCATCATGTTCATTGTGATCTCTTGCTCCTTCTCCATCCACTCGATGTGGAACTTGAGCTCATTTATCATGTCCTCCTGGAGAAATTAAACACGGGAAAATATCAGAGGCTGGACATCAGTGTGAAGCTTCAGGATGATAAGCATTTAATCCTGCAGCAGTCCTGGATGCACCTCACTGCACCACTGTGAAAGGTACTACTGTAAGTGAAACAGCGTTCCATCCGTTTTAATGAGCGTATAGCTCATGGCACGGTCATATTTACCTTTTTATCCACAAATTTCTTCGTACAGAGGACCTCCTCGGTGTAGTCTACTTCACTGACCGTCTCAACGGTCTGTCCGTCCTCGTCAATGATCGACCATATGAAAAGGGAGCCGTCCTTCGAGGCGGTCAGCAGGTACTGATCACCGGGTGTGACAGCCATCTGCACACACAACGAAAGAAAAAATGTCAAGGTTTGTTTAAACACCAAGAACAAATAAAATCGACATCATCAGATAAATAAATCATTATCTACAATATATACATTAAACTATTCCTGTTTTCATTATTACGGCATATCGTCACTCCCAGAACATACACATACTTTGGTGATGGGACCAGAATGGGCCTGATGTTCTTTCCATTGCATGTCCTTTTCTAAAGAGTAATCAAGGACCCTGACGGTACCAGCGGCGGTGCCGACGAAGACAGTTTGGCCCGAACGAGTCACGGCGATGGCTGTGTTGGCCGTGCCATCGGAGGCCGTTTCACTCAGGACCTGAATGCAAACAAAAACGCATACAAATAAAGGCAATTTTATCATTCTGTCCATACACATATAGAGAAAAAAATAATATTATTTCTATTTTGTGTCCACTGTGAAAAGCGCTATTCATTCGGGGACCTGTGCCTATCTCAGGCGTCATCGGGCATCGAGGCAGGATACACCCTGGACGGAGTGCCAACCCATCGCAGGGCACACACACACTCTCATTCACTCACTCACACACTCACACACTACGGACAATTTTCCAGAGATGCCAATCAACCTATCATGCATGTCTTTGGACCGGGGGAGGAAACCGGAGTACCCGGAGGAAACCCCCGAGGCACGGGGAGAACATGCAAACTCCACACACACAAGGCGGAGGTGGGAATCGAACCCCCAACCCTGGAGGTGTGAGGCGAACGTGCTAACCACTAAGCCACCGTGTCCCCCAAAAGCGATATATGACTAAAAAAAGTTATTTTAGATCGAGTTTCTCTGTATTCTTATCGTAAACCCCTTATTTATCTGTGTTGTACAGTTGTGCTGCTGTGATTGTAATTTTATCCACTTTTTACAATCACATGATGTTTTTTTGGCCTTACCCCTTCATTACTGATCTCCCAAATATGGCTGCGATCTACACAGTGGATGCTCCCGTTGGTAGGCGAGAACGCCATGTCTGCATAGGAACACGTTTTCTCGTTCCTAATCACCACGTTGCCGACCAGAACGTCCCACACAAATACGTTGCCGTCCATCCCACATGACACCAGGCGAGTATCATTTTCGCTCCACTTTACAGACTGCACCTGAAGGGTCAGAACATGGTATCGGGGTGATGGATATTTATTAACAGTCTTCATCATGTTTCGTTTATTTAATAAAAAAATTAGTTATGAACATTTATATTTATACTGACCTTCTTATGATGGCCGTTCAGGTCCATTGTTTTCTGTGTCCTGATGTTGTAAATGGTGATCACGTTTTGGTTGACGGCGGCAAATTTGTTGCCATCGTGGTTGAACACACACTGTAGACGCATACATACTTTATTTGACCCACTACATCTATACACATCTTGTAGAAAAACGACACAGATTTTATGTATGAAAAAAAAAAATTTGGAACGCTAAGATCACGTCAGTGAGAACTCACCTCACTGCAGCTGCCTGTGGGGTATTTACGGACAGTACGCATGTTGTCATTTAACACGTTCATGAGGCAGACTTCAGTGGAGAAACCCACCAGGACGGAAAGGCTGTTGGGGTGTATCGAGACGCAGAGCGGCTCTTCGTCGAACTCCTTAAACTGCACCAGAGTCCTGCAGCGAAATAAACCCAGGACACGTCAGAAAACTTTCTCAGTAAATAAGCTCTACGGACATTTTGGTAGCCGTGTGATCGTTATGCCGAATCATTAATGTCCAGTACCTTACTCATGTCAGTACTGAGGCGTATCAAACATATTTACTATAAAACATATTATTTTTTCCTCCTACTTGGTGCTGTAGTTCCAGATGTGCACGGTGCAGTCCTTGGAGCAGGTAGCGATGAGCGGTTTGGTCGCACAGACAGACATACCTGTGATGCTCCCCGAGTGAAGACTGTGAGACAGGTATTTGAACTTGGTCTTCTTATTCTGAAGAAATGCAGAAGCAGAAGTCAGGACATTTTCAATTTAAAGACTTTCTTTATTACCGTATCCCCATCAGACCGTTTGTTATACTGTTACCTCAATAATGTCCTCTGAAGTGAAGCTGATGTGATAGAGCTGGCCTTGTTCCGTGCTGACGGCCAGCGTCTCCTCTAACGGACTAGTGCACATCGTGGCGATCTCCTGAAGCGGCTGACTGCTGTGTGGGTGCACAGGAATCTGCAGAACAGAGGAACCCAGCTCTTAGTGCTTATACTCACTGATACTCCCAGTGGATACACCACAAGCTTTAACACTTTTAGCATATCAGCTATCCCGATTATACAAGTTCATCTCTATTCCTCTCTCTGCTCTCGTGCTAGGGAGTTAAAATAGACTTTTGAATCACACAAAATGAATTATGGTTAAGGTTCAGGCAAGTTTCAAATCTCAGCATTGCCAGAGAACCCCAGGTGGGATCTTGAGCTCACTTGTAAACTTGCACAGTTACCTCATTTGTCCATTGTGTAGCATAAAAGCTTCTGCAGAAGGTTAAATACAAATTACTCACTCTTAATGTCTCTATCTTCCTGTAGTCATTATCCTGAGTCTCCTCGTAGAGACTAACTAATCCCGGCTCAGCTGAACAGGCGAAGCCTTTGGAATAAGGCACGATGGCAGTGACAGCCGCCATCGGAGTCGGTGATTCCACCTTCTCCTTTTGTCTGTCAAGGAAGAGAATGTGGAACGTGATGCTTTGACTAAAATTCAATAAAAATTATATTGTGTTTTATTATACACAGTAGGATGATACAAGCATCACAAAGATGAAACAGAACAACTAAAAAGATGCTGGAGAGGTTCTCCATGGTTACCGCTCAGATGCTTTCCCCAGTCTTTGCAGGCATTTGGATTTCAAAATGAGCAGTTGCCCTTCCTCAGTTCCTGCAATAACGGCATCCCCAGGCATCCACGTGTGGCACAGGATGTTCAGCTTCACCGTATATACTTTCTCTAGTCTCAGGGTTTCTGTCTTAAATGTAAAGATCTTAAAGATTCCCTTTCCGGTCACACAGACCTGTTTCTCATTCTCTGGGTTAAAGCTGATCTGGGATTGAGAAAAGAGAACACTCAGTATACACTCTTAAAACACACGTGAAACGGTGACAGTGTTTATAACATTGTGAGCACAGGATCACGTGAACACTGTCCAGGATAAAAAACGCTTAATCCTCTAATGGATAAGATGGAATTTTTATTTTCTGCCACTTGTATACATGTTTGAGTTCACTACCCTTCATTCACAACTACAAGAGTTTTAGAATTTCTACCTGACTGATATTGCCTTGTATTGTGGTCTTCACTGTCGCGATGAGCTTGTTTTTCTTCCACTGCCAGCAGATAAGGTTCCATGTAGGTCCCCCAGCCTGGCCAATCAGGTACTCCGCGTCAGGAGAAAATGCCATGCAGATGAAATCCTGTACGCCGCAGTCCTTCCCCGTTAGAACCTGTTTCTTGGGCCTCTTTTGGTCCTCCAAATCAATGATGACAATGGAGCCCCATTTACCACGCTCAGACACGGCCAGGTAGCGCCGATCTGGGCTTAAAGCCAGGGCCTGCATGACATTGCTTCCCTTTGTACCTGTGGAATAACGTTAGAGTTGGACGACTAAATGATTATAATTAAAACAGATCCATTGGCTATTGAACAGAATCAATAGAGTCAAATGTTAGTATGTTCCCAAACTGAAATGACCCCAATTGTACGTTTGATGGTAAATTTACACCGTACTTTAGGAAAAAAAAATGTGTCTTTGTGGTACCTATTTTTCTGTCAGTGCTTAGGTTGTTTTTTTTTTTAAAAAGGTACAAGAGGAAGTGAAGCTCTCAGCAGACTTACCGTGGATGAACTTGGGGTGTTGCTGATGGAAGTTGTAACTTACACAGTATTTTCCACTTGGGAAAATCACCGTCTCCTCATCCGGAAAGAGTAAGTTGTTCTTTACATCTTTGCACACACCAAAACTGTGACAAGGCTTAATCTGCATTCCAGAAACAGACATTTTAGCATCCATCAAATCTCTGAAATGAGAAAAACATGACATTAGTTAGTTAAACATTAGCTGGAAATGATACTGCACTGGTAACACATATCATTGTGAAGGTAAAACACAAGGTGAACGGAAATGTGGAGACTTTATGAAAATGTCAACTTATATAGTAAAAGTATATCAAACGTTTGGAATCGAGGAATCGGATTTTGAGCCGATTCTGCACAATATGATTCCCAACTCCATTTCATGAATGAACAACAAGCCTCGAAGGTTTTTACATTAAAAAAAAAAGTGGGAATCCCTTAAGGTCGCATAAACACGGTTTAAAACATAATCATTACAAGTCACTCCGGTATAAGACATTATGAGAGGAGACAATCGGTAGCTTTGGAGGACAGAAAATTTTTAGCCCCGGTGGAAAATACAAACATTTTTAAATGATTTTGAATTTGCATGAACTTACCTCGATATCGTGAGAAATCGTGTCTAAGTTCATGGTCTGCTTTTGTTCTGTCTTCATCCGCTTCGAATGATGACGAAATTAGAACACTTGGAACAGCGTTGCTTCTATTACGCAATAAAGGGGTTACCTAGCAACCAGCGTCATCGAACGATGGACTTCTGCTAGAAATTATTGCGTCATCAGTTTTTTGTGAAAACAAGCGTTGTGTGTGTAAACTGTCATAGTCGTACATTTTGGAGTTGTATTTGAACAAACACACAAAATCTCGTATCTGTAAACTGTCGTGACCGTAGATTTTGGGATCCAACTCCGCAAAAAACATAATTACGTACAATAGTTTTAAATTACGCACAACTAAATTAAAATTTACACACAAATGCTTTGAATTACGTACGATTATTATTGACAGTGTTTTTATTCCATAACTATCACTGTTTACTGTTAAATGGCAGTCACTGAGTGTGAGTCAAACAGAACAGCAGCCTCCACACTTGATCACTTCAGACAGTAAAATGTTGTTATTACTACTATTATTATTATAATTTATTATTATTATTATTATTATTATTATTATTATTATTGATGTACTAGGACGAGTAATAATTTATAGGTATCAGTAAAAGATAAAGTACCGTCTTTCATCCTTCTGCAAATTTTGATTTAATTTAAATTATTAAATTAATTATCTGTAGGCCAGCTGTAGTACCAGCTTCAAGACACAAGATGTCGTTACTTAGTCACTAAGCCGTAGCTTTATAATCAAAGAACAAATTATTAAGTAAATAAATTAAATCACTTTAAAAATATTTAAAACTATAAAACCGGTTAATAATTAAAATGATACTCCTCTGATTAATCTTACTTTTCATAATCACTCTTGACCAGCCTCTATGTTCTCCTCAGCTCACATGTGATAAATGTGTCTTTATGACTTCCTGTAAGTTTCAGGAAACACACTTGCTGGTGAATAAACTGATGAACATTGCAACTTTGTCCCAAACACTAGAATTCCTGTTAAGAATTTTAAAAGTTAACAATTAAACAATTTAACAATTTTTAATTTTAAAAATTAACAAAGTTCCTGTCCAGTGTTGCTTTTAATATACTCAATAAAGTCACATAGTGTGTTATTATTATTATTATTATTATTATTATTATTATTATTATTATTTACTTTTTTGGTTTTTTTTACAACTTATCTTCCCAAATAACTTTAGGACATGTGAATTGTTAAAATATTTTTTTTAAAAATGAGAAATGACACAGTGGTTGTTGTTGTTTCCTGAAAAACAGTCAGTGTGTCAGTCTGTGTGTTTCACACTGAGGGACTGGTGTGTGTGTGTGCAGAAGAATCAGTAATGATGAAGTGCTTATATCTTTTGTATGTCGTGTTTCACGTCTCTGCAGGTGAGTGAAGTTATTTTTTATTTTCTATTACAGAAAGGAGAGAGAATATTATCCAGTTCTTATTTCAGCTGCTTTGTGATTAGTTCATGTGGTTTCTGTCCAGACTGGGTTTACAGTAGGCCGGAGTTCAGCCCTGTTTCTAAAAAATAAACCAAACACTGTCAAATGTTTATTAATTAGAGAATTAACAATGTTAAGTAATTTATTAGTGGTTTTGTATTTAATGTCATTTTTACTAAAATTGCATATTTCTAGACCAGAATGTTCCCATTAAACTGTTAAAGAAAATGTGAACATACACAATATGTCATAATGTTCTTATTCAGACCTGTTCAGCTTTGATCATGTGAATGCATCTATAATAACTCACATAAAGCATAGTAGAAAACTTGTAGGTCACTTCTTCACTCTGGACTTAGCTGTAAATAGATGTGTGGGAATTTCACACCTTTTTCTGCTGTCTCTCTGTCACCGACGTCACTCCACTTCCTACATCATATTTAGAGTTTTTATTTTTTTAGAATTAGTTACATGCATTTAACAACATAACACTCTTAACAATGGTATATTTGGGGTCTCCTATATATCACTTTTAATTTCTTTGACACAATTTACTAAAATAGATTCAATTTTTTCTTCAATTTCACCTTTTTTTTGCAAAAGTAAATTAAATGATTAAAATAATATTATTATTAGCTGATTATCAGTTCATCTTCATAACGTTTTCTATTTTTAATAATGTGTACACTATATTACAAAAGTGTAAATGTGTGGCTCTATGAGCAGTGTTGGTGGCCTGGTGTAACTTCTGCGTCACTTCTTCTCTCTGGTCTTAGCTGTAAATAGATGTGTGTGAATTTCACACCTTTTTCTGCTGTCTCTCTGTCACTGTTGTCCCTCTGACCACCGACTTCACTTCCTACATCACATTTAAAGTCTATATTTTTTGCATGTAACTGTAAATGTATAAACACTTTGTTCACCTTTTCAAAAGTCATAACAACGTCTTTTAATAATATGCATTTGTCTTAAAGCAAATAAAAAAGTAAAACAGCTGCTTTCTACTTTAGCCTTACCAAGGTGTTGTATACTGTATTTCATTTAACTTTATAAACCCCATTAACTATTCAGTTCTTTTATTAAGAAATTTCAATATATCAGTTTCTTAGTTTAATTTGTACCTGTAAATAAAAATTATGTTAATGCTTGTATACAACAAAAAACTCATTTTGTTTTCACTTATTAAACAAAATAAAGGAACAAAATGTGTATTTAAACAGAGGAACAAGTTTGGACACCCTTTGCCATAATAGCTAGTGTTTCCCCCTTTGGCTGAAATAACTTCAATGAGACGTTTCTTGTATCCATCTGCCAGTTTCTGACATCGACTGGAAGAAAGTTTCCTCCACTCTTCAACGCAGGATTCTTTCAGCTGTGTGATGTTTCAGGGGTTTCTTGCATGCACAGTGTGTTTCATATCACAACACAGGATCTCAATAGGTTAGATCTGGGCTTTGACTTGACCATTCCTGAAATCTCTAAAGGTGGTAGAGCGTTTTCTTATTTAGCTCCCAAACTCTGGAATAGTCTTCCTGATAGTGTTCGGGGCTCAGACACACTTTCCCAGTTCAAAAGCAGATTAAAAACTCATCTCTTTAGTCAGGCATGCACATAATACATCCCATAATATTGTGCACATTACATTAGACTTGCACATTTTTATGAACAGCAGATATGTTAATCCATCTACACCGCTTCTCTCTTTCTACCCATCCCGAGGCATCCAGACATTGTACCAGCTCCAATCATCTTCTGTGAGATGAAGATTTTGGACCTCCACTGAAATGAGGCCGACTCTGTGAGAATCCTGAGACATCTACAGATCTACCAGCTCCAGTTGGACTCTGTGATACTATGAGGAGATCTGAACTCCATGTGATCCTTACACCAATACAACATTTGTTTGACTGTATATTTGTAATCACACCCTCTATTTACCAGTCGATCTATGTTCCTACCCTCACCTATGGTCATGAACTTTGTGTCATGAACGAAAGGACAAGATCCATAGGGTGGCTGAACACTCCCTTAGAGATAGGGTGAGGAGCTCTGTCACTCGGGAGGAGTCCCAATCGAGAGGAGTCAGCTGAGGTGGCTCGAGCATCTGTTCCGGATGCCTCCTGGACGCCTCCCTAGGGAGGTGTTCCAGGCATGTCCAACTGGGAGGAGGCCCCGGGGAAGACCTAGGACACGCTGGAGGGACTATGTCTCTCGGCTGGACTGGGAACACCTCTGCAATATATATATATATATATATATATTACCAGATCAGAGTAAGAGAGGATGGAACACATCAAAAAATAATTTTTAGCCTGCAAAATATCAAAATTGTTATTGAATATATATTAAAAACTCCATAAATCTATTTCATAACATCTCACCATTAACTGGTTCAAGATTTATTGATCTATTGTGTATCAAAGATATTAGAGAGAGGTTTTAATAGTGGCACACACACGCCTGTGCCAAGTGGGTGCATGTTGGCACACTTCTGTATGTGAGTTTTCTCAGCTATCGAACTATAAAACTTCATATAATTGATTTATATGTCACTATATAGGAGTTCATTACATCCAAATCCAACAGATTTCAGTTTGTTTTGGAGTCTCCCCACCTCTAACTACAGGACACAGTGCGCATGACTGTATGCCAGTCTGAGCCGCTTCCCCTCGATAGAGCTAAAAGTCAGCGAAATAAAATATAGCAAAAAAAGCAAAAAAAAAAAATCCTTTGGAAAGCTGAAATGGTGCATTTAAATGTCCAGGGGATTTAAATTTCCCGGACTTTGACGAGCAATAACTCGACTTCTCTACAGAATTACCCGAAGTTTGACACTATAGAAAGCTCTGAGCCTCTAGTTTTCGAATCAGGAAACTTATACCGTTGTATTTCTGTGAATATTGGTCACACAGTGACGATCCTTATTCTGACTGTACCAAGGTTGTGTTTGTAACAGATGATTACAGGATTAAAAAGTCCTACAGATGACATGTTTGTGGGGTGTCCATTTAAGTGCTTGGTGTTGAAATACAGCTTTATTTCATTAAAAATCATGTTTATAGTCACATAGTAAAGTTTAGCATGCTGCATGTTTAGATACATAATACATAAACATATTTATGAAGCTCATTTGCAAAAATCTCCATTTCAAAATTTATGATTTAAATGTACTGAAGAATAAATATTACCTTAATAGTTCATTCGAAAATATTGTACTTCATGTTGTATTCAGTAGATTCTGAGTGTTTGTATGTTTGTGTCTGTAGGCTGTGATCTCTCTGTTCAAACTAAATATGTTTACATTGGACATCCTGGTGGTTCAGTTCTGTTACCCTGCTCCTGCTCTGACCTGCACACCAAACCTCACACATTCACCTGGATGGCCTACATAAGAGGAGGTCTGAAAGACATGTTAAATGATGAACACTATCGTGGCAGACTTCAGCTGTTTAATCACATTTCTCCTGGTAATCTGTCTCTGCTCATATCTGACCTGAGACTAGAGGATGATGTAGACTACAGGTGCAAAACTGAGAAGGAACACAGAGACATGAGGATTTATGTTAAAGGTAAATGATTTAAATACACAATAAAAGTTTATATTTAGTGTAAAATCATCCTTGATCATAGTTGAAATGAATTATAGTTACATATGTAATAAAATGTCTACTCCATTTACCATGAAGGGGAATTAATTTAGGAGTCATATAGTGACACATCAGTATTAAGTTATAAATGACATTAAATACTGATTATGGTATCAGACTGACCTGAACTTTGGACTGGTGTTGGATTGGATTTGTGATATTTCTCAATCTAAACTAATATTTATTCTCATAACATTGTAGTGTTTATAGAGCTACATGTCAACTGTAAGTGATAACTCTGAGTATGTTAACCCTGAAATGAGGGAAACTCTGGGTTTTCCGTTTCAGAAAGGGAGGTATGTTAAACCTGAGAAAGCAGGTTAAGTTAAGCCCGTTTCTGAAAGAGAGGTAACTTACTCAGAGTCAGTTACCACAGCAACTTACTCTGTGAACCTAACCTGGTTAGGTTCCCAGAGAAACCCAGAGTTTCTTTCGGTCTCCTCTTTTTTAAAGAGGAAGCGATGTTTAAACACCTCATTCATTGCACACATTTCAGTTACGCAGAGAGCATCAAAGGGAATGAAATGTCATGTGCTTTTATGGACGATATGTCAGCGGGGGTGGGGGGGGTGGGGGGGTGGGGGGGTGGGGGGGGGGGTTGGGCAGACCCAAATGTAGGATAGCTAAAATAAACAGGGTTTATTAGCTAAAAAAAAACAACAAACAAACCATGAAACAGAGACACAGACTAGGACACGCGACATGAGACGACACACAATGTTTTCGATTTTTCATAATGTGTAAACTATTTTACAAAAGTGTAAATGTGTGGCTCTATGAGCAGTGTGTGGCCTGGTGTAACTTCTAGGTCACTTCTTCACTCTGACAACCGACTTCACTTCCTACATCACGTCCTACACTTCCTACCTAAGAAGTGTTCAAATAAGTATATCTTTACCAGATCAGAGTTATAGAAGCTGGGACACAGAAGAAGAAAAAATAAACAATTCCGTCTGACAAAAATGTTAAATTGCATGAAGAATAGCCCCATCTAAACCTTCTTATTGAAGCCTACATACTCCAGAAATCAAGTTTATAACAACTTACAATTAACTGTTTAAAGCCAGATTTATCTATTGTGTATAAGAGATATTAAAGAGAGGTTTTTGTAGAAGAATGTCCGATTTTTCTGTTTTCATGAAACATCTGAGGTTTCTCATGGTGTATTCTATACTTCTGTTACCAAAATAAAGGTAACACATGTGAGATTGCTGCAGAAGTGTTAAAATGAATATATATTACCAGATCAGAGTAAGAGAGGATGGTACAGCAAAGATAAAAAAATATATAATTTTTAGCCTGCAAAATATAAAAATTTTCCACAGTAGATCAAAAATATTTTTATTAAATATATATTAAAAACTTCATAAATCTATTTTATAACATCTCACCATGAACTGGTTCAAGATTTATTGATCTATTGTGTATCAGAGATTTCAGAGAGAGGTTTTAATAGTGGCACACACTCCTGTGCCAAGTGGGTGCATGTTGACACACTTCTGTATGTGAGTTTTCTCAGCTATCGAACTATAAAACTTCATATAATTGATTTATATGTCACTGTAGGAGTTCATTGCATCCAAATCCAAGAGTGTTCAGTTTGTTTTGGAGTCTCCCCACCTCTAACTACAGGACACAGCGCACATGACTGTATGCCAGTCTGAGCCGCTTCCCCTCGATAGAGCTAAAAGTCAGTGTTTTCAAAAAGCCAAAATAAAGCAAAAAATCCTTTGGAAAGCTGAAATGGTGCATTTAAATGTCCAGGGGATTTAAATTTCCCGGACTTTGAAGAGCAATAACTCGACTTCTCTACGGAATTACCCGAAGTTTGACACTATAGAAAGCTCTGAGCCTCTAGTTTTCGAATCAGGAAACTTATACCGTTGTATTTCTGTGAATATTGGTCCCACAGTAACGATCCTTATTCTGACTGAACCAAGGTTGTGTTTGTAACAGATGATTACAGGATTAAAAAGTCCTACAGATGACATGTTTGTGGGGTGTCCATTTAAGTGCTTGGTGTTGAAATACAGCTTTATTTCATTAAAAATCATGTTTATAGTTGCATAGTAAAGCTCATGCTGCATGTTTAGATACATAATACATAAACATATTTATGAAGCTCATTTGCATATTGGCGACAATCTCCATTTCAAAATTTATGAATTAAATGTACTGAAGAATAAATATTACCTAAATAGTTCATTCGAAAATACTGTACTTTATATTGTATTCAGTAGATTCTGAGTGTTTGTATGTTTGTGTCTGTAGGCTGTTATCTCTCTGCTCAAACTAAATATGAATACAATGGACATCCTGGTGGTTCAGTTCTGTTACCCTGCTCCTGCTCTGACCTGCACACCAAACCTCACACATTCACCTGGATGGCCTACATAAGAGGAGGTCTGAATGACATGTTAAATGATGAACACTACCGTGGCAGACTTCAGCTGTTTAATCACATTTCTCCTGGTAATCTGTCTCTGCTCATATCTGACCTGAGACTAGAGGATGATGTAGACTACAGGTGCAGAACTGAGAAGGATCACAGAGACATGAGGATTTATGTTAAAGGTAAATGAATTAAATACACAATAAAAGTTTATATTTAGTGTAAAATCATTCTTGATCATACTTAAAATGAATTATAGTTACATATGTAATAAAATGTCTACTCCATTTACCATGAAGGCAACTGAAGGGGAATTAATTTAGGAGTCATATAGTGACACATCAGTATTAAGTTATAAATGACATTAAATACTGATTATGGTATCAGACTGACCTGAACTTTGTAGTGTTTATAGAGCTACATGTCAACTGTGATAACTCTGAGTATGTTAACGCTGAAATGAGGGAAACTCTGGGTTTTCCGTTTCAGAAAGTGAGGTATGTTAAACGTGAGAAAGCAGGTTAAGTTAAGCCCGTTTCTGAAAGAGAGGTAACTTACTCAGAGTCAGTTACCACAGCAACTTACTCTGTGAACCTAACCTGGTCGGGAGCAGGTTTTCTTCGGTAAACCCAGAGTTTCTTTCGTTCTCCTCCTCTTTTTTAAAGAGGAAGCGATGTTTAAACACCTCATTCATTGCACACATTTCAGATACGCAGAGAGCATCAAAGGGAATGAAATGTCACGTGCTTTTATGGACGATATGTCAGCGAGGGGGGGGCAGAGCCACATGTAGGATAGCTAAAATGAACAGGGTTTATTAGCTAAAAAAAACCCAAACAAACCATGAAACAGAGACACAGACTAGGACACGCGACATGAGACGACACACAATGTTTTCGATTTTTCATAATGTGTAAACTATTTTACAAAAGTGTAAATGTGTGGCTCTATGAGCAGTGTGTGGCCTGGTGTAACTTCTAGGTCACTTCTTCGAGGATTCCGCAACTTGGCGTCCACAGCCTAGCCGAGCGACGTCCACAGCCGAGCAGAAGGGCCGAGCACCATGACACACCGCGGCCAGACCCACATCTCGGAAACCAAAAAGGGGGGAGGGCGGGAAAAAGATCCTTCACCACGGAGCAAAATAAAGAAAATATCAATGGGGCATAATGGGGGACACGGTGGCTTAGTGGTTAGCATGTTTGCCTCACACCTCCAGGGTTGGTGGTTTGATTCCTGCCTCTGCCTTGTGTGTGTGGAGTTTGCATGTTCTCCCCATGCCTCGGGGGTTTCCTCCGGGTACTCCGGTTTCCTCCCCCATTCCAAAGACATGCATGGTAGGTTGATTGGCATCTCTGGAAAATTGTTCGTAGTGTGTGATTGCGTGTGTGTGTGTGTGTGTGTGTGTGTGTGTGTGTGTGTGTGTGTGTGTGTGTGTGTGTGTGTGTGTGTGTGTGTGCGCGTGCCCTGCGATGGGTTAGCACTCCGTCCAGGGTGTATCATGCCTTGATCCCCTATGACGCCTGAGATGTGACCCGAAGTTCGGATAAGCGGTAGAAAATGAATGCAAGAATGAATAAATGAATGGAGCATAACACGGGCCTGCAACACCCCCCACGGACAGGAAGCAGGGCGATGTCACAGGATACCGACAAAACAAAACAAAACTCGGGCTTGTGACATGGACCGCAAACAGGAAGTGAGGCGGTGCCCCTGCGGAGAACCGAAAGCGGAGCGGTGTCCCTCACCGGAAAAATGCGGACCGATGTCACCAAACAACAAAAGTCCAGAAAAACAGTCCGGGGGGAAAAAATGCTCCCACAGAGCCAGTTTAGGCTGACGCTATCCTGCTGGGTTTTGTTGTGGTAGAATCCTTCTGATGCTGGGGTAAAACAGACCCAAATTCAGGATAGCTAAAATAAACAGGGTGACAAGACGAGGATTCCAAGCTGCCATGGGCAACGCGGCACAGTTAAATACATGCGACAAACACATAAGGAACAGGCGTGCAGAGGTGGGCAGGAAAAGACAAGAGCGGGGCAGACACAAACATAAACAAATGTCCTGACACAATCCTGTTGATGAAGAGGTTGTATTAATTCGTAGGGAGTTACATTTACAGTACATCGGGAGAGGATTTTGAGGCCCAGAGCGGAATTTTTTGTCATATCCCTATGCATTTTTATTTGAGCAGTACTGTTTTTCTTTACAGTCAATAAGATACGTCCATAATCTCATCCATCCTTACATCAGAAACAGTGCTCTTCCATCCAAGCAGATGCTTTACGTTGCCTTACGTTTCTTTTCAAATGGTAGTTTTCTGTAGAACATCGGGGATGCAGAACATATTAGGCTAAGGCTAATTAATCATGATATCCACCTCCACCACCACCACCAAACAAACAAAAAAAAAAATGAATAAACACAAAATCACAGCAATTTATATGGTGTTCTTTATTTTAAAAAAATAAGAAGATAAGAATGATATAATTTATAGATATAAACTTAGATTCTATAGGCTACTCCACATAAAAATGTGAAGAAATGTGAGTGTGTAGATTGTTTGATGTGTAGACACATGATATTAACATTACCTTAGTAGGTCTATCTGTGGCAGCAGAAACGGTTTCTTCATCCCCGCCATCCTGTGAAGATGAGCATTGCATAAAGTACACTTTATAATACTATTTGTAATAATTTATGGCATATTGAGTAGGCTACTTACAACTGCCTGGGTTCTGTTGGGACAGGAGGGACGAATCTGTTGTGACCAATGAAAAACCCAACCCAAAGTAATATAAATGGAAATATCACAAAACGTCTATATAAAAAATAACACATACTGTAGGTAGACCTCTTACATTTTATGAAGGCACTTAAATCTTCTGGAGTGACTGGCTCTGATGAAGTCCCTCAAGGAATTCCCTCAGCCATTGGCCTTCCAGCATTCAGGCTCAGTACCATCTCCTCTGCATTTGTCAGAGGTGGTGGTGCAGGTCCTCCCCCCGTTTTGTGAGCCTCTGCCTTCTTTCTGTTGGCTGAGTTGTAAAATGAGAATGAACATTTAGACCTATGTCGAAAATGCTGCTGCACTGCTAGACACTGAATGCTATTTAGCTATTTAATATGTCAAATGTTTGTAAAGCCAGGTACTTTACACCTATAATCTGCTTACATGATTGAATTATGTTTTTATATTTCATTAAGCTGCTGCCACATCCTTTTACTGCCTGCAGGATTGCACCTATACATGAAAATTAAATTAATAGGCTTAATAAAATACTGTTCTTCCAGTTTCACCTCTAATATTATAACAGTTGGGAATTTACTCTAAAATAGTTGTTACAGTAATTACTAACTACAAATTACATCTTCAACCAGTCTAATTAGATTAATGTAATAATTACTATCTGTAGAAAGTATTGGTCTACTAACTAATTTGGTCTCCTTACTTATTAATTACTTTCTAAGTCTTAAATCAACCTCAACCAATTGACCAATAAGGAGAGACAAGAAACTGCATTTCTACTGCTTTTAAATAAACAATATACAATTGCATGAATTATCCTTGAATTGAACAAAGTATGTAACTAAAGGGAGAAAATAAAGGGATGTAAAGGGAGAAAAAATACCTTTTAAAATTTGATATTAAATCAACAATTTTTTTAATACAGAAAAAAATCGGGCTTGTTTTTGTTTCATAGTCTTTAATTAAATTACAGTATTTAGATTACTTAGTAATTAATTATACCCAACACTGTATAAAAGTAATTAAAATGTAAACACACACAATTCTGCCTTTTCATAAACAGTTCTCTTTTTGTCTGACGCTGTTGCCATGGTGACTCATTATATCTGCGCTTCATTGATAATGGCTTTTCAGAGTCAGTCAATTTAGAATTGATTAAACTAACTCATTTCAGCTGTTATGTAACCGAAAACTCAGAGTTTCCCATCTCAGGGTTTGTCAACTCAGAGTTCAAGTTTAAATTCAGAGTTGGTTGAACCTCCTTTCTGAAACAGGCCCCAGTTTCACCTCCTACATTGTGCTTTATTTACATTTTTTGGTTAAATCTATTTCCCAATACTGTGTTTACATTTGTAAATCTTTTCACATAGTGAACACAATAGCAGTCTATGTGGACTGAATTATGTAGCACTTTTCTTTAATTTTACACAAAAGCATTGAATAATTCAATTCAATTCAATTCAAGTTTATTTTTATAGCGCTTTTTACAATAGACATTGTCTCAAAGCAGCTTTACAGAACATAAACACAGAGCAGAAGGTAAACGTAATTAATGATAAAGGAAATAACGAATAATAAAAGAAAAAGAATTGACAGAATAAAAAAATTCTAGATTATTATTAGATATAAATAGTTCACAATCTGTATATATTTATCCCCAATGAGCAAGTCTGAGGTGACTCAGGCAGCAGTGGCAAGGAAAAACTCCCTTATATTGGTAAAGGAAGAAACCTTGAGAGGAACCAGACTCAAGGGGGAACCCATCCTCATATGGGTGACACTGGGGGTGTGATTGTAATATACAGTCAAACAAATGTTGTATTGGTGTAAGGATCATGGACTTCGGATCTCCTTAGTATCACAGAGTCTAACTGGAGATGTCTCAGGATTCTTAGAGTCGGCCTCGGCTCAGTGGACGTCCAAAGGCTACGTCCCACAGAGGACGTTGGGAGCTGATACAATGTCTGGATGCCTCGGGATGGGTACAAAGAGAGAAGCAGTGGAGAGGGATTAACATATCTGCTGTTCAGAAAAATGTGCAGGTCTGATGTACATGTGCATGATATTATAGGATGTATTATGTGTACGCCTGACTAAAGAGATGAGTTTTTAATCTACCTTTAAACTGGGAAAGTGTGTCTGAGCCCCGAACACTATCAGGAAGACTATTCCAAAGGAACTACCAGAAGTCCTGAGTTTTGTGATCTCGGAGAGGGTGAAGGATTGTAAAGTTACTGTCTAATATAACACCCAGGTCTTTCACTGTCGAGCTACTAGTAACAGTACATCCCTCTAAATGGGAGTTAAGTTGTGAGAGTTTCTGTGCACTGGTTTTTGGACCTATGAGTAGTATTTCTGTCTTATCGGAGTTTAACAATAGAAAGTTGCAGCTCATCCAATCTTTTATATCTCTAAGGCATTGAGTTAATTTGGACACTGTGGCTATTTCATCTAGTTTTGATGAGATATATAACTGTGTGTCGTCAGCGTAACAATGGAAACTAATCCCTTGTCTTCTAATAATGTTCCCTAATAGAAGCATGTATATCGAGAAAAGCAGAGGTCCTAGAACTGATCCTTGAGGGACCCCGTAATTAACTGGTAATAAACTGGAGGATTCACCATTTAATTCTACAAAATGGTGTCAAACAGACAGGTAGGATCTAAACCAACTTAAAGCCTGTCCATGAATACCTGTGTAATATTGTAAGTGATCTAGAAGAATGTTGTGGTCTATAGTGTCGAATGCAGCACTAAGGTCAAGTAAAATTAATAAGGACATACCGTCTTGGTCCGAAGCTAAGAACAAGTCATTAGTAACTTTAACAAGTGCAGTTTCTGTGCTACGATGGGGCCTGAAACCTGACTGAAACTCTTCAAGGATGTTGCTCTCCTGTAAGAAGGAGCTCAGTTGAGCAGACACAACCTTTTTAAGTATTTTAGACATAAACGGAAGGTGTGAGATAGGTCTGTAATTTGATAGTTCATTTGGGTCTAAGTTAGGTTTTTTGATGAGTGGCCTAATAACTGCCAACTTAAAAGACTTCGGGACGTAACCTAAAGATAACGAGGAGTTAATGATATTAAGAAGAGGCTCACCAGCTTTATGTAACACTTCTTTCAGTAGTTTAGTTGGGATGGGGTCTAGTGAACATGTTGTTGATTTAGCTTTAGTAATAAGTTTATCTAATTCTTCCTGTCCTGTACTTGTAAAGCTCTGTAAAGCCTTAGGTGAGATTGTGTCACTGGTTGCTCTCGTATGTTGAGCGTCACCTATTTTATTCCTGATACTTTCGATTGTATCAGTGAAGAATCTCATAAAGTCCTCACTACTGAACTGAGATGTAATAGTGTGTTCAGATTTCTGTTTTTTTGTTAAACTAGCCACTGTGTTAAATAAAAACCTGGGATTGTTCTGGTTATTTTCTATGAGTTTGCTCAGGTGCTCAGCTCTAGCAGCTTTTAGAGCCTGTCTGTAGCTGGACATACTGTCCGTATACGCAATTCTAAAAACCTGTAATTTAGTTTTTCTCCATTTCCGTTTGAGGTTATGGGTCTCCCTCTTGAGGGTATGAGTATAACTATTATACCACAGTGCAAGTGTTTTATCTCTAACCTTCTGTAATCTGACTGGGGCAACAGTGTCTAATGTGCTAGTAGTCTAATAGTTCTACTGAGTCGATAACGTGGGTAGACATAGTTAGGCTGTTCTACGTGTAGTGTGTACATTATGCGGTAATGGTCTGTGATGTCATCAGTTTGGGGAATGATATCTATATCATATCAATGACATCTATTCTGTGTGATATTATTAAATCTAGTGTGTGATTACGTCGATGAGTTGCTCTAGTGATGTTTTGTTTAAGCCCAAGTGAGTTTAGTAAGTCCATAAATGTGAGTCCTAAAGCGTCGTTTGTGTCGTCAACATGAATGTTAAAGTCTCCTACAATTAGTGCTTTGTCAAAGTTAACCAATAGGTCTGAGAGAAAATCTGTGAATTCTCTAAGAAAAACTGTGTAGGGCCCTGGGGGTCTGTACACGGTCGCTAGAGCAAGAGACATCAGGGATTTCTTCGTGTGCATGTGCGATAGTGTAACCTTAAGGACAAGCACTTCAAAAGGACTAAATCTATGCTGTGTTCTCTGGTTAACTAAGGAAATCACTAAAGATAGTGGCGACACCACCTCCACGACCAGTCTGCCGAGGCTCGTGCTTATAGATATATCCTGATGGTGTAGACTCGTTGAGACTGATGTATTCATTTGGTTTAATCCAAGTTTCGTTAAGGCAAAGTGCAGTAAGGCTATTTTCTGAGATCATTTCATTTACAATAAGTGCTTTGGGTGCAAGAGATCTAATGTTCAGAAGCCCAAACCTTAAGAACTGTTTTTGTTTGTTTCTTTGTCATTTTTCTGGTCTAATTACAGTAAGATTATTTCGAGAACTTCTCACATATTTACTTTTTGATCTCACTATAATAATGTAAGAAATAAAAAAATTATTGAAAATAATGAAAATAAAACGATGATGTTGAAGACCTTAATTAATGAAGAACAAAAAGTTTATTCCAGCATAGCAGTGACAAAATACGTGAAGTACTTTGGGTTCATCGGAGTCAGTAAGAACCCTGAGCAAAACCTGCTCAGCTATGTACAGTAAACCATTATGTACAGTTTTCCCTTTTGGTAATTTAAATGAAGTTCCCCTTTGAATGTGTATTGAGGGTAAGAACTGAATGTCTCCCAAATGGCTGGGCTACACCTTGTTGTCTAGATGATTGTTTTTAAATGTTAATCATGGTCACGTATACCTTGTCTTGGTATTGTTACAATTCTTATCAACCAAGTGGCCACTTTAAATGGTAATCGCGGTCGCGTAGACCCTTTGTTCGTCGTGATCCTTGATGTCCTGCTGCCACACCCATACTAACGATTGAAAGTTTATACGTTTAGAGTCCTAAATGTATTACCTTATGATATTTAAATCTTTTTAGGAATGAGCTCTTTTAGATGTGTATCTTGGTGTGGAATTTGGGTGCAGTTATCTGTAATTTCTTACAATAACCTCAACTTTAAAAAATCATGAATTATTTTCTAAGTCAAACTCAACCATAAACAAAACTCTGTGTCTACAGCTTATATTTCACATGTACGTTTCACCATGCAGTGTGTAGTGTTGTCTCCTCACAGCTCCAGGGTCCATGTTTCATTGTATTCAGTAGATTCTGAGTGTTTGTATGTTTGTGTCTGTAGGCTGTGATCTCTCTGGTGATAAACATCAGGTAGTTATCAATGGACACCCTGGTGGTTCAGTTCTGTTACCCTGCTCCTGCTCTGATCTGCACACCAAACCTCACACATTCACCTGGACAACAGACAGAACAGGACACTGGACTGACGTGTTCAAAGATGAGCTCTACCGTGACAGACTTCAGCTATTTAATCACATTTCTCCTGGTAATCTGTCTCTGCTCATATTTGACCTGAGAGAAGAGGATCAGAGAGTCTACAGGTGCAGAACTGGATTAAGGGAATACAGAAACATCAGGATTAATGTTAAAGGTAAAACATTTAAATACTCAATAAAATTGTTGGATATTTAAAAGGACAAGGGCACAGACACACACACACACACACACACACACACACACACACACACACACACACACACACCTACACGTGTCACTGAGTTTACTGTTAAATGCCAGTCACTGAGTGTGAGTCAAACATGACAGCAGCCTCCACATCTTACTTGATCACTTCAGACAGTAAAATATTGTTGTTAACACTAGAGGTGTGATTTCTGAGGGTTTATTTCTCTTTACCAGGAACATGTGGAGAGAACGGGATTACTGAAGGACGTCCGGACTGTAAGGGAAAGCCAACAGATCAGGTTAGCAAACGTAAAATGAGTTATAACAGATCTGTTTCTACCTTTAGAGCTTTTGTTGTATTTGTGATACACTGCAGGTAACACACATGACCCACAAATGCTTTCACTGAACACTGAGTTATAGGAAATGATCTTCTGCTGCTTCTATCAGAACAACACATGGTGTAAAGAAAGAAGTCAGATTTGGAGATTTGTGTCGTCTTTACAGGATTTTACCTGCTTCTTGGAGTAAACAGCAAAACCCACAGAATGTGTGTTATATGTATAATTTTCCTCTTCTGTCTTTCCACAGCCTGAACCTGATCTTGTCACTTTCTGTATTAAATAACACATTAACACAGCCGGAGCAGACAGTACACCGACTGAGAAAACTGAGTAAACCAACGTTATAACATACTAAACCAATGTAAATATTCTCAGATATTATAGAATAATGCTGAAAACATTATTTCTGGTGGGATTTTTGTATGTGGTTAATTTTACTGTTAAAAAATTGGAAAAGGTTCCAGATAATTACTTCATATTCACCTTCATTATGTTAGATAAGTGTATTGTTCTGTATTCACTTTTTCTGTAAATCATTAAAAACTGCTGATGGATAAATTTGCAAACAATATTTTGAGTGTTCATGACATTTTTCTCATCTTATGTGTCCCATTCTTGCATATATCAGGTTAAGAAATGAATGTGCTAGAAGGCTTTTGTGTAAATGAGTTTGTGTAAGAAGTTCTTGTTTGTGACTTGTTTAAACGTTGAGCAAAAATAAAAAGATGATTGTTAAATCTGCATGGACTGAATGTGTTATTTTTAATAAGTAAATAAAATTTTACATCAATAGAATTATTTATAGTATTTAAACAGAATCTCCCAACCAATCACAAAAGCAGGAATTTGTGGTAAGTAAATAGTGTAATAAATAAAATGTGACATTTGAAGTCTACCAATCTTCCAGTTATTTGTTATTCATTAATGAATAGCTGATTCCTTTAACTGGAGCACAAAGGGATCATTAAATAAAGAAACCTGTCAATAAACCACATTATTATTCTAAGTGTTAAGGCACCACCTAGTGGTCAAGGTAGAACATGGACTTTTACATGTGACAAATTCAAGCAGAATTCTCAAATATTTACATTTACATGACATTGTTTACAATTACATGTTGCTGTACTGAGGTTATGGTATGTGTGAAATTCTCTAATTTAATTGGTCACGTGGTGCTGATTAGTTTTCTATAACAGCAGCTCTAACAGTAGTGCTGGTTGTAATTAAAACCACATTTTTACGTTAATGCTTTATGAACATTTACCTTGTAAATGTCTCTTGTAGATTGAATTTCTTTCTCGGTTGTTTCACTGATTTCTTGTACACACCTGACTTGTGTTTCCTCTGATTGGTTCATTGTTTATTGCTTATCGTTCCTTTCAGTGAGAGTTTAATATCTGTTGTATTAATGATGTTGTGGAGTCTTGTTCTGTATCCTTTTTAAATTTTAATTATTGATTGATTATCTATTTATTTATTATTAATATTGTCTTGATAATACTTGATGTTTTAAAACAATGATCAAATCAGGTCCTACATCTGACCCCCAAATCTTGACAAACACAATATTAATGCTGCAGATGATTATTACTCCAACTTGATTTCAAATTCTTTTATTACCAGATTCAGACTTCCTCTGAGAAAAAAAACTTGTGGTTGTGGTTTCCTGAAAACCAAAGTGTATAAAGAGAGACACTCAGTCAGTGTGTCAGTGTGTGTGTTTCACACTGAGGGACTGGTGTGTGTGTGTCCAGAAAAATCAGTAATGATGAAGTGCTTATATCTTTTGTATGTCATGTTTCACGTCTCTGCAGGTGAGTGAAGTTATATTTTATTTTCTATTACAGAAAGGAGAGAGAATATTATCCAGTTCTTAGTTCAGCTGCTTTGTGTTTAGTTCATGTGGTTTCTGTCCAGACTGGGTTTACAGTAGGCTGGAGTTCAGCTCTGTTCCTAAAAAATAAACCAAACACTGTTAAATGTTTATTAATTAGAGAATTAACAACATTAACAAGTAATTTATTAGTGGTTTTGTATTTTAATGTCATTTTTACTAAAATTGTATATTTTTAGACCAGCATGTTCTTCTAATTAAACTGTTCAAAAATGTGTAAATGTACACAACATGCCATGTGTTATACTGTTCTTATTTAGACCTGTTCAGCTTTGATCATGTGAATGTATCTATAATAACTCTATTATAAAAACATAGTAAAAGTTACTTCCTGTAACTTGTAGGTCACTTCTTCATTCTGGTCACTGCTGTCTTTTTGACCACCGACTTCACTTCCTATATCACATTTAAAGTCTTTATTTTTTGCATGTAACTAATTGTAAATGTATAAACACTTTGTTCACCTTTTCACAAGTCAGAGGTCTTTTAACAATATGCATTTGTCTTAAAGCAAATAAAAAAGTACTGCTGATTTCTACTTTAACCTTAACTAAAAGGGGGCTAGCCTCGCCCATGCTATAGGAGTTCATTACATCCAAATCCAGCAGTGTTCAGTTTGTTTTGGAGTCTCCCCAACTCTAACTACAGGACACAGCGCACATGACTGTATGCCAGTGTGTTTGGCTTTGTTCAGCCACAGACAACTACAAGAAGGACACAGACAATAATCAGCGATTTCTTTTGGCGGCAGAGACGTGAAATTTTGTAATTTTGTAATTAACCGGATTTATCATTGGAATATGATTTATTCTCACGACACACACCCGTATTCTCACGACACACACCCGTATTCTCACGACACACACACGTATTCTCACGACACACACCCGTATTCTCACGCAGACTCGTGCAGCAGTGAGGAAAAAAGAGAGACCAGACAGAAAGTGTAGTGAGTTTTTTGTGAATACACAATTTACTCCCATAAACTCCCTCCATCTGCATCGTGTGAGTTACAGGGCGCTCGCTAGTAACTAATATATGTAATAAAAACACTGTCAATAATATTGTACGTAATTATGTTTTTTGCGGAGTTGGATCCCAAAATTTAAAGCCACGACAATTTACAGATACGAGATTTTGTGTGTTTGTTCAAATACAAGTCCAAAATGTACGACTGTGACAGTTTACACACACAACGCTTGTTTCCACAACACCTCTTTTTTTTACACACGAAAACGGTCCGCGAAACAACTGTCAAAAATACGTCATCACGTTCACAGGCATTACTATTCGAGGGAAGATGAATCGATTCCACGAAGTGCGCATGCGCCCCGCCCTCAAACCACTGGCGGGTTAGTAATCACTAATAACAGAGAGAATTTTGTGCTAACACTTTAAAATAATGGTTTTTATTTTATTTCTGGACTTTTACAAGGCATTTGATACTGTTGAACATACTTTTTTAATTGAAATCTTAGATTTTTTAGGCTTTGGGAGTTTTCATACTTGCACTTTGCACATTTTATACTTGCACTCTGTACATACATGCATACACATTGTCTGAATGTTTATGTTTACTTCACCTGCACATTTCACAATTGCACGTGTGTACATACAAATTGTATATATTGTATACTTATTTGCATATGTATATTTCATATGTTTATTTTATCTGCACATTTCACACCTGTATATGTGTACATACAATTTAATCTATACTACATATGTCATTCTGTTACACTGTGGGGATTATGTCACTAAAACAAATTCCTCGCATGTGAAAACATGCCTGGCAATAAAGCTGATTCCGATTCTGATTCTGATTTTTGTAAAATAATTAAGATGTTTTATACTGACATATAGTTCTGTATCCCTGAATCCTATTCAGGGATTAGGCAGGGATGCCTGATTTCTCCCAAACTGTTTATTCTAGCCACTCAATCACTTATATTTCTCATTAATCATAACCCCGATTTGCATGGGATCTCAATATTTGACAAGGAATTTAAAATTAGTCAATTTGCAGACGACACAGCAATCCTTTTAAAGAATAAATTCATGGTTGATGTTGCCCTAAATTCAGTCTCGATTTTCTCTAAAGCTTCAGGATTAACCCTTAATTTTAAAAAATGTGAGCTACTTCCCATTCACTCATCAACGGACTCTCATCTCTTCAATTGAGGTTAAAGATGAAGTGAAATATTTAGGAATAGTTTTTATCTAAAAATGCTATTAGAAGAGAAGACGTTAACTTTTCCAACCGGTTATTAGATATGAGGAAATCTTTGAGCCGCTGCCTTACCAGAGATCTCACTATTTTTGGTAGTGGCACTCTGTCTAAATCTGAGGGTATTTCCAAAATAATCTATCCATGCCACTCCCTGTATGTTTCTACAGTTAATGTTAAGAAAGCTAATTCGATCATTTTCCAATTTCTGTGGAAAAACATATTATACTACTTATACTACTAACTAATATGGAAGCAAGCTGAACTGTTTTGGTTAGTAATTAAGTGGTTCTTCATTAATTTATCATAATTATCAAGTAGTTCTTAATCAGGATATTTTTATTTGGTAATTATTGAATACCAAATAAAGAATTACCTTTGTCCTAAATGTGCTATTACATATACTGCTTAGTTCATCTTGCTTCCATATTAGTTAGTAGTATTAAGCTCAGTGTTAATGCAATACTACCTATTACTTCCTGCATAGTCACTAGTTACCAACAGACCATTATTTTAAAGTGTTAGCACAAAATTCTCTCTGTTATTAGTGATAACCAAGGGCGTCGATTTGGGTAGGGATGGTGGGGACATGTCCCTACCAATATCCATGGAACACTCAATTGTCCCTAGCAATAATTCGACCAAGCCTATATATATTTAAAACAAAACTCATTATATTAAGAAATCACAGCTATGATATGGGTGGTATTAAAGCATTGGATTTTTGGGACATTCATGATTAACTGTTTGAAAACATATCAATCACATCCAGATTCACATACCTAGAAATCCTAGAAAATTCCACAAACAAGTTCTTCAATATTGGAAAATGATATTTACCCATAACTTTTTTCCTCATGGATCTACCTTATGGAACAACAGGGTCATTATAATCAATAGGAAATCACTGTTCAGGTATGATTGGTATGAAAAGGGAATTGTTTTTGTGAATGATATTATAGATGACAAGGGTATCCTTTTGGATTACAAAGCCTTCCTAGACAAATATAATTTGAACTGTACATATAGAAAATACAATATGATCTGTAAAGCAATACCTGCACCATTATTACAGTTAATTCAAAACACATTGTTAAATGCAAGTACAAGACCCTTACCAACACTACCAAATTTAGTTATTAATGATTGCACTTTATTTCACAATAAATGTAATAATAAATTTATTAGTGATGCTTTGAAATCTATACAATATTGTTATTTGGTTACAACAATAATTTGGAGTGTGTGTACAGATTGTAAACATTGACACGGACATTGTTCATAGAAAAATCACATTTTAATTTCATTAAATGGCCCATTTCCCCAAAAATTAAAGAGACCCACTTTAAAATAATCTATAAGATATATCCAGTTGCTGACTTTCTTAGAAGAAGATTTAAATTTAATGTAGACCCTTGTGTTTTTTGTGAGGTGGCTGATGAAACTCTGGAACACATGTTCTTTTTTTGCCCCGTATCTAACAGCTTCTGGTCTGAGATACACAATTGGCTGTCACTTAAGATGGATAATATCCCTACTTTCAACCTGTCACACATACTCTTTTATATGGACAATATAGATTCATCAGTATCTGATTTACTCAATATGATTATTATGATGGGTAAATATCATATTCATTGCAGTAAGTGGAGGTGTTCTAAGCCTTTTTTTGTTTGGTTTATGAATGAACTTTAAACTGTTTTTTTCCTCACTGAAAAAGATCAAATCTACTAAAATTGCAAGGAAAATGTATAGTGACATATCTAGGAAACTATTTTGATGAGTCTCTCCTTATGTACTGTTCTAGATGTTGGTTTTCTACCTTCTTTAGCCTTTTTTGATTTGTGTATTTAAGCGTCTCCCCCTTTTTTGTTTTTGTTTTGTTTTTATTTTCTCTTTGTTCTATTTTTTAAGAAATTCTTTTGTACAGTGACAACATTTGTATTGTATATACACATGTATATCCTGTTCCCAAACGAGAGTTTGTATGTTGGTGCTTTTTGTTAATAAAAAAAAACAAAAAACTTTAAAATAATGGTCTGTTGGTAACGAGTGACTATGCAGGAAGTAATAGGTAGTACTGCATTAGCATGAGCTTATACTACTAACTAATATGGAAGCAAGCTGAACTGTTTTGGTTAGTAATTAAGTGGTTCTTCATTAATTTATCATAATTAGCAAGTAGTTCTTAATCAGGATATTTTTATTTGGTAATTATTGAATACCAAATAAAGAATTACCTTTGTCCTAAATGTGCTATTACATATACTGCTTAGTTCATCTTGCTTCCATATTAGTTAGTAGTATTAAGCTCAGTGTTAATGCAATACTACCTATTACTTCCTGCATAGTCACTAGTTACCAACAGACCATTATTTTAAAGTTTTAGCACAAAATTCTCTCTGTTATTAGTGATAACCAAGGGCGTCGATTTGGGTAGGGACGGTGGGGACATGTCCCTACCAATATCCATGGAACACTCAATTGTCCCTAGCAATAATTCGACCAAGCCTATGTATATTTATACATAACCACTGATATCCGTCTGTGTCTTGTGCTTTTTTACTTATTTCATTTAACATTTATCCAGGAATCATTAAATAAGATGAAAATATTTTACAACGGCGTTCTGTAAATAATAGCACAACTAGTGGAACCCAAACGGTTAACAGATCTACCCCTGCAATGAACCCCATCTCTGTAACTCACCTCTCTAAAATGATTGGCGTCCCGCCTCTCTAACCCACGTGGCTGTTTGATTGGCTCTGTCTTTCTCGCTAATGTGTTGAGGTCGGCTGCAGCTATATTCCGTTGTATGAAGCAATATGCAACGTGATTGTGCAGGTTACCGGTATGTGAGGAAGAAAGTATTCTTATAACAACAGTTTTCTGCACAAAATTCGGGGAATGTTGTCCCCACCAATGTCAAATAAATTATGTCCCCACCAATGTCAAAATCAAACTTTCGCCATTGGTGATAACTAACCCGCCATTTCATGCGCACTTCGTGGAATCTTCCCTCGGATAGTAATGCCTGTGTACGTGATGACGTACTTTTGACAGTTGTTTCGCAGATCGTTTTCGTGTGTGAAAAAGAGGTGTTGTGAAAACAAGCGTTGTGTCTGTAAACTGTCGTGACCGTAGACTTTGGGATCCAACTCCGCAAAAAACATAATTACGTACAATAGTTTTAAATTACGCACAACTAAATTAAAATTTACACACAAATGCTTTGAATTACGTACGATTATTATTGACAGTGTTTTTATTCCATACTAATGTACCTATAGTTTATGTAGAATTAAGTTAGCATTAGCAGAGTTGTTTATTTTGCAGCACTGAGCAGTTATTGTACATAACTTCAGGGCTGTCAACTGTCATGCATTGAGAGTGACAGTCACGCATTTGGGTCTTTTGTCACACTCACTCGCCACACATTGTATTTTTCACGCAGAAAAACTTAGTATTTATCAGATATAAAATATGCCGCAGCGCCCAAAATGTACCAGTCCACACTGCTGTCTCTATGGAACCGGGCAGGAATCAAGCGCGTCTCCCCTGGAGTTCTTAGTCGAGCCTGATACTTATCAGCCAATCAAAAAAAGAGGCTACACAATAGCCAATCAGAAGATAGCACTATCTGGTTAAGATTTAACGCAACAACCAATGAAAAAAGGGTATTTTCGATGGTCGGTTTGAACAAAACCTCAACACAAAAAAATAATAACCCTAAAAATGGCTGTGTTTGAGGTGAACTGTTTTAAATGGGAGCGACATTACAAATGATAAAGAAATCCAAAAGGCAACAAACACTTACAATAAACACCAGTCATAATCTCTCTCTCTCTCTCTCTCTCTCTCTCTCTCTCTCTCTCTCTCTCTCTCTCTCTCTCTCACACACACACACACACACACACACACACACACACACACACACACACACAAATTAATAAATGGAAATTGAACAAATACTTTGTATTTGGTTAAATTGCGGTCAGTGATCCTTACCAATCACCCCCACACAAAAACATTTCCAGATGACAAATATCTGGACGTGCCTAGTAGTTAATGTTAATTATTGTAAGAACTTTCTAAATTTGTAAGAACAGAATGTCAAAAAATAACAATTTTCTGTGAATTTTCTGTTATAGGATGTTATCTAGTGTCAGGGTTCAAGTGGGAGCTGCATCCAAATCAATGATTTTGGCTGCAAAATCAGCCACCAGCACTTACAATAGAGCACAGGTTAATCTGTGAACATGTTAATCACATGTTAATCTGTGAACATGTTAATCACATGTTAATCTGTGAACATGTTAATCACATGTTAATCCTATTTCTGTAAAATGTTTGTGAAAATTAAATGTAATGTAAATCTCCCAAGAAAATCTGTACAGATACCAAATACTTTGACAATCAATATATACTTAATACACTTCTGCTAATGCAAGGATTTTGTTTTTGTATTTTTTTCTACACCAAGCCACACCCCTCCACAAGCACCTCCCCATAACCAAAGCCCCGCCCCCAAAATCTCACTCTAAGCTGAATTCAAAAGTTTGCAGCCCTGCTGAAGGTAAGAGCAGGCGGGAAATTCAGAATCTGAAAACACGCAAAAGCGGGCTAGCATCAACTGTGATGAGACTGGAGAGGATGGAAGCAGGTAGTATGGATGATGAAGATGATTCTTCAGTAATTGATAGTGAGGCATGGTCATAGATTACGGATTCAACAAACAAAAGGAATAATAGAGATTCTGAGTCAGATGACAATACTAGAGTAGGAATAAACAAAGTAAGGAAAATTGAGGTAGAATAGAATGAGGTAGGTGACAGAAGTGAAGCGTCTGCTTTCTAGCAGAAATGGTAAAAAAGAGAGAAGTACGACTGTTGTACTAACTTTCACTTGTAAAAACTTACCAGAACGTGTTAAAATTGTATATGTGTGTTATACGGTACGACCATTTGTTAGACCAGCATTGAGATGTTTTAATTGCCAAAGATTGGGGCATGTTGGAAAAAAGGTGTTGTAGATGTGGTGGAGAACATGATTATGGAAAATGTGGAGAGGGGGTTGAACCTAAATGTTGTAATTGTGGAGGCCACACAGTGCAGCGTATATATAGGCTGTAAAGCCCAAAAGCAAGCAACGGAAGCAATGAAACTCAAAACAGTACAGAATATATCATATGCTCAAGCAGTCAAGGGAAAACCAATTAGGAGAGGTATGGGGTGTCCTCAAGAAATGGTTGGGGTTTACAGAACTCAGAATATACCAGTAGTAGATGAAAGGAAAACATCAGTGATGCAAGAAGATAAAGCGGAAATGTTAGCTTCCATCTTTCAAAAGGCACACAGCTCAGATAACCTAGGAATAAATTATAAATGACGGAGAGAAGAAATATTAAAACAAAATCAAGATATTTTTAATAAATAAACAGATAGTAAAACAGCTTTGGATGCTGCCTTTAATTTGTGCGAACTTAAGAGTCTTAATGAGGGTTAGAAGTACTGCTCCTGGGAAAGATAGAATCTGCTACATTATGATTAAACAATGGATGATGTAATACTTAAAGTAATATTAGATCTTTTTAACAAAATTTGGAGGGAAGGACAATTATCGTTATCATGGAAACAAGCAATTGTAATTCAATTCACAAACCAGGGAAAGATGCTACTGTACTATAGCAGGAAATTATAGGCTGATAGCTCTGACGTCTAACCTCTGTGATGTAATGGAAAAAATGATCGTTAATTGACTATATTATGTATTGGAAAGCAAAGGATTAATGGCTCCTTATCAGTATGGTTTTCGACCAGGTAGATCCACCCTAGATGCACTAATTAGATTAGAAACTGATGTTAAAAAGGCGCTAGCAATGAAAGAGGTGTTAGTGGCAGTATACTTTGACATGGAAGAAGCATACGATATGATGTGGAGAGAAGGATTTCTGTTAAAGTTGCAAAGAATGTTAATTGAAGGAAGATTTTATAATAGAGTGTTAAGTTTCTTATTCGGACGATCAATACAAGTCAAGGTAGGAAATACAATTTCTGAGCTGGTGAAGGTAGAAAATGGAACACCACAGGGAAGTGCCATTAGTCCTTTATTATTTAACATAATGATTAATGATGTATTCGAAGGAATTCATCCAGGAATTAAAACAGCTTTATATGCAGCTGATGGAGCAATGTGGAAGAGCGGAAGAAACGTGAAATATATAGTGAAAAAAAATCAAGAAGCAATTGAGATTGTAGAGAATTGGTCACTAGAATGGGGATTTAGATTTTCTATATCCAAAACGTGTTGTCAGTTTTTTTACTAAAAAGAGGATTGCAGAAAAAAATAAACTTTATTTGTATAAACAGCCACTAGAAAGGGTATCAAACTTTAAATATTTAGGTTTCTGGTTTGACTCCAAATTAACATGGAAAATTCATGTCAAATATATTGAAGAGAAATGCAGCAAAGTACTGAATTTAATGAGATGTATAGTCAGGAATGGGGAACTGATAAACAATCTATGATCAACATATATTGTTCTCTCTTAAGATCCGTTTTGGATTATGGATGCATTATATATGGATCTGCATCAGATAGTATGTTTAAAAGGTTAGACTTAATTCAGGCAAGAGTGTTGAGATCAGGCTTGGCTCCAGATATGAGATGAAAGTTGGGCCAAGTGATGTTCCAGGTGGGCCGGTCGGATTGGGGTGGGTGGGGGTGGTGGTCTTTAATGCTTTAATCTCTATATGATATAATGTCTATAGTTTTAATACCATGTATTTAAGACAATTGTTAGGGTTGTTTGTTATTGTTGTGTTTGTGTTTTCTTCGTTTTTAATCATTTTTTTGTACATATTTTGTAACAATTTAGTAACTTTATATATATAAAAAGGGTTAACATGTTTATTTTTACATTCTCTCTTTTTGCATTTGTAATATTTTTTTGACCCCTTAACAGATCTTGTATCAATTAAGTACCAAACAGTTAGATCTGATATTGATGTAGAAATAATGAATATTTTGTATAGATTAAAGCAAATTGGAATAATAATTACATTTGTGTGGGTACCAGCTCACACAGATATACCAGGAAATGAAAGATCGAATAGAACGGCTAAAGAGTCACTTAAACTGAACTTCCCCAATATTACTGTTGCATTAAGTCGGATGGAAGGGAAAAGTATCATTAAAGAAGCTTGTAATCAGAAATGGCAAATGAATTGGAATGAGTGTAAAACAGGAAGGCATTTATATAATATACATAAAACCGTAAGACAAAGTAATATGACACTAAATTTAAGTAGAGAGGATCGGGTTATTTTATCAAGACTAAGGATGGGACATACTAAACTCAATTCTACACTTTATATTATAAGGAAACATGGTACAGGATTATGCGAATTATGCCAAGTAAAGGAAACATTTGAACATGTGCATGGTTTTCATCTGGAAAGGAATGAGTTAATAAGAGAGCTACAGGGAATAGGTTGCAAAGTATTTACAATCAATAGCCTATTAAACATAAAACCTGGATCCGGGAAAATTGTAAGGTTAGTTTTAAAATTCATTAAGCATAGTGGTCTTAGAAATAGGATATAGACATCTTTTGACATACTTCTAGACTGAAATCACTTCACACTCCAGCACAGGTGGTGTAGGTATGCACCATAAAGTTGGTATGCGACCCGAAAATAAATCCAATGAAGAAGAAGAAGAAGAAGAAGAAGAAGAGAATAGCAAGAGTAAAGGTGGTGCCATGGCTACTCGGTTGCTTTGTGTTTTTTTCCTTGTATTTCTGTGAATATTGGTCACACAGTGATGATCCTTATACCGTTGGATTCTGTGAAATCTCGGCTTTGACTGAACCAAGGTTGTGTTTGTGTCGCGTAACAGATGATTACAGGATTATAAAGTTCTACAGATGATGTTTATGAAGTGTGGGGGTGTCCATTTAAGTGCTTGGTGTTGAAATCCTGATTTATTTCATTAGAAATTGTGTTTATAGTCACAGTAAAGTTTTCCTCCTTGTTTTAGCATGCTGCATGTTTAGATACATAATACATCTTTATATTTATGAAGCTCATTTGCATATTGGCTCCAATCTACATTTCACAATTTATGAATTAAATGTACTGAAGAATAAATATTTCCTTAATAGTTAATTTCTAAATATTGTACTTCATGTTGTATTCAGTAGATTCTGAGTGTTTGTATGTTTGTGTCTGTAGGCTGTGATCTCTCTGCTCAAACTAAATATGAATACATTGGACATCCTGGTGGTTCAGTTCTGTTACCCTGCTCCTGCTCTGACCTGCACACCAAACCTCACACATTCACCTGGATGGCCTACAGAACAGGACGTCTGAAAGACATGTTAAATGATGAACACTACCGTGGCAGACTTCAGCTGTTTAATCACATTTCTCCTGGTAATCTGTCTCTGCTCATATCTGACCTGAGAGAAGAGGATGCAGTAGACTACAGGTGCATCACTGAGAAGGAACACAGAGACATGAGTATTAATGTTAAAGGTAAATAATTTAAATACACAATAAAAGTTTATATTTAGTGTAAAATCATCCTTGATCATACTTAAAATAAATGATAGTTACATATGTAATACATATGTCTACTCTATTTACCATGAAGGGAATTAATTTAGGAGTCATATAGTGACACATCAGTATTAAGTTATAAATGACATTAAATACTGATTATGGTATCAGACTGACCTGAACTTTGGGCTGGTGTTGGATTGGATTTGTGATATTTCTCAGTCTAAACTAAGATTTATCCTCATAACATTGTAGTGTTTATAGAGTTACATGTCAACTGACATAAGACATAAACAGTAATAAAGACTTCACTAGACATCACTGTCAACTTGGTGTGTTTTTTTTTATCTTAATATCTGATACATCAGAATAAATTGTAATATGACATTAAACATCAAAACCAAACTCTAATTTACAGTCAAAGAAACTCTACATTACACACTGGACCTGGCATAATTATACACTCTAATCTTATGCAGACTGTAATTGTAAATAATATTTCACATTCAAGAAAATATCTGGAAAATGAATAGTAAGCTGTAGGGGTTATAGCCTAACATTAGAATCTAAAATATGTGAAAACTTAAGCTCATTACACCCTGTTCAAATAATGATTCGTGCTTATTTGCTCATATTAATATCCTAGCTGGCATATTTTGTACTTTCACTCCCATATGGACCCCATTGAAAACAAGATGGCCTATCTCAAGGGGCTGTCCTTAATGAAGTAGAAATTACAACGTTACAACTCAGTGTGGTCTTAACGAGGGTAACACGGCTCAGCTTTTATCAATGTCTGTGATTACTTTCTTCTCTGGTGTAATAGCGTCGTGGTGGCGTCGAGTTGGTGAAGTAATTGCATCTCTAAGGAGATCCACCACAAACATGATTCCTGCACGATCCAATCTGTAGCGTCTCAATAATTCCCTGTCATCCAGTGTTTGCAGGACATCTCTCCTGCCTCCTCTGTTGGCCATTTTGTGCAGCTGCTTAGAGGAACTCCTAAGCCACTAAAATTCCTCTTCCCTGCTCTTAGCAGATCTCGCCTTAGGAGCCCTTTTAAGCGCTAGGAATCTTGAGGAATAGCTTTTATATTAACTGGGATGTTTGTGTCACTTTTAGGGGAAATTCTAAGAAAACGTCAAGACTGAAAATTTTCTTAGAATTTGGCCGCTAGGAGCCACTTTTTGCACAAAAATTCTTTAGGGATACGGGCCCTGAACTTTGGACTGGTGTTGGATTGGATTTGTGATATTTCTCAGTCTAAACTAAGATTTATTCTCATAACATTGTAGTGTTTATAGAGCAACATGTCAACTGACATAAGACATAAACAGTAATAAAGACTTCACTAGACGTCACTGTCAACTTGTTGAGTTTTTTATCTTAATATCTGATACATCAGAATAAATTGTAATATGACATTAAACATTAAAACCAAACTCTAATTTACAGTCAAAGAAACTCTACATAACACACTAGACCTGGTGTTTATATTAATTTAACATGAACAATGATGAACACAGTCTGTACATCAGCTGATACATTAGGAAGTCTTTTTAAATACATGTCTTTATAAATATTGATTTAGGTTCATGTCACTTATTATTAGGAGTTTATTAAGGAGCCATTTAGCCCTATGAAGACGTCCCTAAAATAATGATTTAACTTTATTTATCAGTGACGGTTCAGTGATCACCAGCTTCACCTCCTAATTTGTGCTTTATTTACATTAAACACAACAGTGGCCTATGTGGACTGAATTTTGTATCATTTTTCTTTAATTTTACACAAAAGCATTGAATAACCCTTAAAATTTCATGAATTATTTTCTAAGTCAAACAAACTCTGTGTGTCTACAGCTTATATTTCACATGTACTTTTCACCATGCAGCGTGTAGTGTTGTCTCTTCACAGCTCCAGGGTCCATGTTTCATTGTATTCAGTAGATTCTGAGTGTTTGTATGTTTGTGTCTGTAGGCTGTGATCTCTCTGGTGATAAACATCAGGTAGTTATTAATGGACACCCTGGTGGTTCAGTTCTGTTACCCTGCTCCTGCTCTGACCTGCACACCAAACCTCACACATTCACCTGGACGACTAACAGAACAGGACACTGGACTGACGTGTTAAATGATGAACACTACCGTGACAGACTTCAGCTGTTTAATCACATTTCTCCTGGTAATCTGTCTCTGCTCATATCTGACCTGAGAGAAGAGGATCAGAGAGACTACAGGTGCAGCACTGGATTAAAGGAATACAGATACATGAGGATTAATGTTCAACGTAAAACATTTAAATACTCAATAAAAGTTTATATTTAGTGTGCAAACAGACCTGATGAGAACTGAATTATAGTCACATATGTAACAAACATGTCTACTAAATTTACCATAACTGATGGTTTTACTCTACGAGTCATAGTGTGTCACATTAAAATGACACATTATTTGGTGTGCAGGTCAGAGCAGGAGCAGGGTAACAGCACAGAAACATCTTTGTGTCATGTGATTTCTGTCTGATTATCATCACCAGAGAGAGCACAGCCTTCAGAATACACCTTCATTATTACGTATATATTACTTCATTATGACATAAACCTACATAAACATTAATAAAAGCTTCAGAAGGTGTCAGTGTCATGTTGTTTAATCTGACTGTGTTCTTCTAATTTACAGTCATAGAAATAAAATATAGAAGTCTATATCTGATATCATTGTCAATTCTCTCAGTCTTTACATCAGCTGACACTTATTACACTTTATAAATCTTCATGTAGGTTCATGTCAGTTGTTATTTATGTAGGTGTCATTTAACCTCATTAACATGACACTTATTATGTTACCTGTTATTTTCTAGGAGGTTTTAACGACATTATTTCATTTCATTTTCATTCACCTGCATCATCCTCAACAACACTGGAACAAGATAAACAACAAACTCACAGCAGCCTCCTTCTAGCTGACATAACTTTCCTTTTTACTCAGAAGTGAAAAACCATATCTATATTCTTACATTTATTTATTAATAAACAGATTTAATGTACTGTTTGTTGGATATTTAAAAGGACAAGGGCGCACACACACACACACACACACACACACACACACACACACACACACACACACACACACACACACACACACGTGTCACTGAGTTTACTGTTAAATATCAGTCACTGAGTTTCATTCAAACATGACAGCAGCCTCCACATCTTACTTGATCACTTCAGACAGTAAAATATTGTTGTTAACACTAGAGGTGTGATTTCTGAGGGTTTATTTCTCTTTACCAGGAACATGTGGAGAGAACGGGATTACTGAAGGACGTCCGGACTGCAAGGGAAAGCCAACAGATCAGGTTAGCAAACGTAAAATGAGTTATAACAGATCTGTTTCTACCTTTAGAGTTTTTGTTATATCTGTGATACACTGCAGGTAACACACATGACCCACACATGCTTTCACTGAACACTGAGTTATAGGAAATGATCTTCTGCTGCTTCTATCAGAACAACACATGGTGTAAAGAAAGAAGTCAGATTTGGAGATTTGTGTCGTCTTTACAGGATTTTACCTGCTTCTTGGAGTAAACAGCAAAACCAACAATTTGTGTTTATTTTTATAATTTTCCTCTTTTGTCTTTCCACAGCCTGAACCTGATCTTGTCACTTTCTGTATTAAATAACACATTAACACAGACGGAGCAGCTCAGGTCCAGATTAACACTGGAGAGAAAACTGAGTACACCAACATTATAACAAAGTAATCCAATGTAAATATTCTCAGATATTATAGAATAATGCTGAAAACATTATTTCTGGTGGTATTTTTGTATGTGGTTAATTTTACTGTTAACAAAAGGGAAAAGGTTCCAGATAATTACTTCATATTCACCTTCATTATGTTAGCTAAGGGTATTGTTCTGTATTCACTTTTGCAAACTGTATTTTGAGTGTTCATGACATTTTTCTCATCTTATGTGTCCCATTCTTACATATATCAGGTTAAGAACTGAATGTGCTAGAAGGCTTTTGTGTAAATATGCTTGTGTAAGAAGTTCTTATTTGTGACTTTTTAAAACGCTGAGCAAAAATAAAAAGAGGAGGATTGTTAAATTTGCATGGACTAAATGTGTTGTTTTTAATAAACAAATAAGATTTTACATCAATACAATTATTTATAGTATTTAAACTGAATCTCCCAAACAATCACAAAAGCAGGATTTTATGGTAAGTAAATAGTGTAATAAATAAAATGTGACATTTGAAGTCTACCAATCTTCCAATTATTTGTTATCCATTAATGAATAGCTGATTCCTTTAACTGGAGCACAAAGGGATCATTAAATAAAGAAACCTGTAAATGAACCACATTATTATTCTAAGTGTTAAGGCACCACCTAGTGGTCAAGGTAGAACATGGACTTTTACATGTGAAAAAATTCAAAAACAGAATTCTCAAATGTTTACATTTACATGACATTGTTTACAATTACATGTTGCTGTACTGAGGTTATGGTATGTGTGAAATTCTCTAATTGGTCACGTGGTGCTGATTAGTTTTCTATAACGGCAGCTCTAACAGTAGTGCTGATTGTAATTAAAATCACAGGTTTATGTTAATGCTTTATGAACATTTACCTTGTAAATATCTCTTGTAGGTTGAATTTCTTTCTCGGTTGTTTCACTGATATCTTGAACACACCTGTCTTGTGTTTCCTCTGATTGGTTCATCATTTATTGCTTATCGTTTCTTTCAGTGAGTCTGTTTTGTATCCTTTTTAAATTTTAATTATTATTTATCCATCTATCTATCTATCTATCTATCTATCTATCTATCTATCTATCTATCTATCTATCTATCTATCTATCTATCTATCTATCTATCTATCTATTTGTTTGTTTGTTTATAATATTGTTTTGATGATACTTGATGATGTTTTAAAATAATGATTAAAATCTGGTCCTACATCTGACCCCCAAATCTTGACAAAAACACAATATTAATGCTGCAGATGATTATTACTCCAACTTTATTACAAATTATTTTATTAACAGATTCAGACTTCCTCTGAGAAGAAAGAAAACTAATACAAAATGAACATGACTTAGTAAACCGTCCTTTTTAATTCAACAGAATGTTATTTATAGAGGACTTTTAACAGTAATCATTGTCACAAGCAGCTTTAAAATTTTACTGCAAATTCTGACCAAGCTGGAATATGTGAAGGAAATTTTATCCTATTCCTGTTCATGGGACATTAAGGCATCTTTCTTCTTCCTGCAAAAATCTGGATGTGGATTTAGATCACTAATGAGAAATTATCTGTAGTTAAGCTGTAGTAGCAGATTTGTAACACAAGATGGCGTTTAGTTTAGTTACTATATTAGCAGGCTTATTATTATTATTATTATTATTATTATTATTATTATTATTATTATTATTATTATTATTATTATCAAGCTTGTTGTGATAGGACGAGTAATATGTTATAGGTATCAGTAAGAGATAGAGTACCTTATTTCTTCTGTTTGTAGAATTTTGATGGACACAAATTATTAGATTAATTATCTGTAGCCCAGCTGTAGTATCGGTTTAAAGACAGAAGATGTCGCTACTTAGTCACTAAGCCGTAGCTTTATAATCAAAGAATAACCAAATAAGTAAATAAATTTAATCACTTTTTAAAAACATTTTAAACTGTAAAACAGGTTAATACATACAATTATACTCCTCTGATTAATCTTACTTTTTATAATCACTCTTAACCAGCCTCTATGTTCTCCTCAGCTCACATGTGGTAAATGTGTGTTTATGACTTCCTGTAAGTTTCAGGTAACACACTTGCTGGTGAATAAACGGATGAACATTACAACTTTGTCCCAAACACTAGAATTCCTGTTTGCTATAAAGTGAAGTTTTTAATTTTTCACATCTTCAAAAATATCTTAAGGACATATTTGGCTTGTAAATTATATATATATATATATATATATATATATATATATATATATATATATATATATATATATATATATATATATATACACGTATATATATATATATATATATATATATATATATTTATCTCTATCTATATATATATCTATCTATATATCTATATATATATATATATATCTATATATATATCTATCTATCTATCTATATCTCTATCTGTGTGTGTGTGTGTGTGTGTGTGTGTGTGTGTGTGTGTGTGTGTGTGTGTGTGTGTGCGTGCAATGGAGTAAGTGTTAAATTATGTTTTCAGAAATGAGAAATGACATAGTGGTTGTTATGGTTTCCTGAAAACCAAAGTGTATAAGGAGAGACACTTAGTCAGTGTGTCAGTCTTTCACTCTGAGGGACTGGTGTGTGTGCAGAAGAATCAGTAATGATGAAGTGCTTATATCTTTTGTTTGTTATGTTTCACGTCACTGCAGGTGAGTGAAGTTATATTTTATTTTCTATTACAGAAAGGAGAGAGAATATTATCCAGTTCTTATTTCAGCTGCTTTGTGTTTAGTTCATGTGGTTTCTGTCCAGACTGGGTTTACAGTAGGCTGGAGTTCAGCTCTGTTTCTAAAAAATAAACCAAACACTGTCAAATGTTTATTAATTAGAGAATTAATTACATAAAATATGTAAATTTTAAGACAGCATTAATCTTTATACACAAGGTAAACATTCACGTCATGCCTTGTGTTATAATGTCCTTATTTAGACCTGTTCAGCTTTGATCATGTGGACTTTTTCTTCCTGATTAACTTCAGTCTAAAATGTACTGATGAAGAGAGGTGGGCTAATGAATAAGGAGGATTCTACAGTGAGATTATTTTACATCCCTATAATATTACAGTGTATGTTTTTATATATTTACTGAATTACATCTCTCACAATTTCCATCTTATTGAATGTATCTATAATAAATCACATAAAGCATAGTAGAAAAGTTACTTCCTGTAACTTGCAGGTCACTTCTTCACTCTGGTCTTAGCTGTGAATAGATGCGTGAATTTCACACCTTTTTTCTGCTGTCTCTCTGTCACTGATGTCGCTCCACTTCCTACATCATATTTAGTTTTTATTTTTCAGAATTAGTTACATGCATTTAACAACATAACACTCTTAACAATGGTATATTTGGACTCTCCTATATATCACTTTTCATTTCTTTGACAAAATTTACTAAAATAGATTAAATTTTAATTTTTGTAAAAGTAAATAAAATGATTAAATAATATTATTAGCTGATTTCCAGTTCATCTTCATAACGTTTTCTATTTTTAATAATGTGTAAACTATTTTACAAAAGTATAAATGTGTGGCTCTATGAGCAGTGTTGGTGGCCTGGTGTAACTTCTGAGTCACTTCTTCTCTCTGGTCTTAGTGCTAAATAGATGTGTGAATTTCACACCTTTTTCTGATGTCTCTCTGTCACTGCTGTCTTTTTGACCACCGACTTCACTTCCTATATCACATTTAAAGTCTTTATTTTTTGCATATAACTAATTGTAAATGTATAAACACTTTGTTCACCTTTTCAAAAGTCAAAGGTCTTTTAATAATATGCATTTGTCTTAAAGCAAATAAAAAAGTACTGCTGATTTCTACTTTAGCCTTAACTAAAAGGGGGCTAGCCTCGCCCATGCTATAGGAGTTCATTACATCCAAATCCAACAGTGTCCAGTTTGTTTTGGAGTCTCCCCACCTCTAACTACAGGACACAGCGCGCATGACTGTATGCCAGTCTGAGCCGCTTCCCCTCGATAGAGCTAAAAGTCAGCGCGTTTAAAAAGCCAAAATAAAGCAAAAAAATAAAAACAAAAAAAACAATGACCCTCTAGTTTTCGAATTAGCAGATTCGTGTGTTTTGAAACCTGATCTAATGTTAAAGCAGTAAAGTCCGTGTTTGGCTTTGTTCAGCCACAGACAACTACAAGAAGGACACAGACAATAATCAGCTATTTCTTTTGGCGGCAGAGACGTGAAATTTTGTAAATAACCGGATTTTTCTCTTGGAATATGTTTTATCATCCTGAAAGGCCAAGGCTGCCAACTCTCACACATTCAGCGTCAAACTCACGCAATTGACCCGATTCTCACGCTCTCACGCCGCACCCCCATATTCTCACGCCACAACCCCATATTCTCACGACACACCCCCATATTCTCACGACACACCCCCATATTATCACGCCACACCCCCATATTCTCACGACACACCCACATATTCTCACACCACACCCCCATATTCTCACGACACACCCACATATTCTCACACCACACCCCCATATTCTCACGACACACCCACATATTCTCACACCACACCCCCATATTCTCACGACACACCCCGATATTCTCACGACACACCCCGATATTCTCACGACACACCCCCATATTCTCACGACACACCCCCATATTCTCACGCAGACTCGTGCTAGTATAAAACTATATACTAGTATAGTATAGTATAGTATTATATACTAGTATATAAACCCCCTCCCATCTGCACCGTGTGAACGCAGGCAGGTCAGTGAGTTACAGGGCGCTCCGTGTCTCCGTCCAGTTTAGGCTAGTAACTAATAGGCCTATAGTTTATGTAGAATTAAGTTAGCATTAGCAGAGTTGTTTATTTTGCAGCACTGAGCAGTTATTGTACATAACTTCAGGGCTGTCAACTGTCACGCATTGAGAGTGACAGTCACGCATTTGGGTCTTTTGTCACGCTCTCTCGCCACACATTGTATTTCTCACGCAGAAAAACTTTATATTTATCATATATTTAATAAGCCGCAGCGCCCAAAATGTATCTGTCCACACTGATGTCTCTATGGAACTGGGCAGGAATCAAGCGCGTCTCCCCTGGCCAATCAAAAAAAGAGGCTACACAATAGCCAATCAGAAGATAGCACTATCTGGTTAAGATTTAACGCAACAACCAATGAAAAAAGGGTATATTCGATGGTCGGTGTGTGAACAAAACCTCAACACAAAACAGCTTGTCTCTGGACGGGACATTATCCTCAATAATAACCCTAAAAATGGCTGGGCTTGAGCTGAACTGTTTTAAATGGGAGCAACATTACAAATGATAAAGGAGTCCAAAAGGCAACAAACACTTACAATAAACACCAGTCATAATCTCTCTCTCTCTCTCTCTTTCTCTCTCTCTCTCTCTCTCTCTCTCTCTCTCTCTCTCTCTCTCTCTCTCTCACACACACACACACACACACACACACACACACACACACACACACACACACACACACACACACACACACAAATTAATAAATGGAAATTAAACAAATACTTTATATTTGGTTAAATTGTGGTCAGTGATCCTTACCAATCACAACCCCCCATTATAATTTTTTTTGGGAGGGTTGGAGATGTCACTCTTGCCTGTTTTCAAAACTTGAGAGCCCTGGTTTAACTTTATCATAAAAAACACTACAAAAACATTTCCAGATGACAAATATCTTAATTGTTGTTAATGTTAATTATTGTTTTGTAAGAACAGAATGTCAAAATGATTTTATTCATATCAATCACAACTCATCAATCATGTCCAGATATTTGACTGGTGGTGGTGTCAGTATGGATAAATTAGAATTTTCTGTTATAGGATGTTATCTAGTGTCAGGGTTCAAGTGGGAGCTGCATCCAAATCATATAATCACATGTTAATCTGTGAACATGTTAATCACATGTTAATCTGTGAACATGTTAATAATCACATGTTAATCTGTGAACATGTTAATCACATGTTAATCCTATTTCTGTAAAATGTTTGTGAAAATTAAATGAAATGTAAATCTCCCAAGAAATTCTGTACAGATACCAAATACTTTGACAATCAATATATACTTAATACACTTCTGCTAATGCAAAGATTTTGTGTTTGTATTTTTTTCTACACCAAGCCACGCCCCTCCACAAGCCCCTCCCCATAACCAAAACCCGCCCCCAAAATCTCACTCTAAGCTGAATTCAAAAGTTGGCAGCCCTGCCGAAGGTAAGAGCAGGCGGGAAATTCAGAATCTGAAAACACGCAAAAGCGGGCTAGCATCAACTGTGATGAGGCTGGAGAGGATGGAAGCAGGTAGTATGGATGATGAAGATGATTCTTCAGTAATTGATAGTGAGGCATGGTCATATCCTGTATTACGGATTCAACAAACAAAAGGAAAAATAGAGATTCTGAGTCAGATGACAATACTAGAGTAGGAATAAACAAAGTAAGGAAAATTGAGGTAGAATAGAATGAGGTAGGTGACAGAAGTGAAGCGTCTGCTTTCTAGCAGAAATGGTAAAAAAGAGAGAAGTACGACTGTTGTACTAACTTTCACTTGTAAAAACTTACCAGAACATGTTAAAATTGTATATGTGTGTTATACGGTACGACCATTTGTTAGACCAGCATTGAGATGTTTTAATTGCCAAAGATTGGGGCATGTTGGAAATAAAGATCTTGTACTGTAGATGTGGTGGAGAACATGATTATGGAAAATGTGGAGGTTGAACCTAAATGTTGTAATTGTGGAGGCCACACAGTGCAGCGTAAATAGGCTGTAAAGCCCAAAAGCAAGCAACGGAAGCAATGAAACTCAAAACAGTACAGAATATATCATATACTCAAGCAGTCAAGGGAAACCCAATTAGGAGAGGTATGGGGTGTCCTCAAGAAATGGTTGGGGTTTACAGAACTCAGAATATACCAGTGGTAGTAGATGAAGAGAAAACAGCAGTATTGATATTAAGAACGGATCAAGAAACCCAGAGATAGGTCGTACTGGATCAGCATTTTATGTTCCTGAATTTAAAATAGGAAAATATGCGAGATTAACTGATGGGACCTCAGTATATACTGCTGAACTGGTGGCAATTCAGATGGCACTTAGTTGGGTGGAAGAGGTGATGCCAAACAAAGTTCAGATTCTATGGCATCACTTATAAGCCTACTAACTTACCAAACAGTTAGATCTGATATTGATGTAGAAATATTGAATATTTTGTATAGATTAAAGCAAATTGGAATAATAATTACATTTGTGTGGGTACCAGCTCACGCAGATATACCAGGAAATGAAAGATCGAATAGAACGGCTAAAGAGTCACTTAAACTGAACTTCCCCAATATTACTGTTGCATTAAGTAGGATGGAAGGGAAAAGTATCATTAAAGAAGCTTGTAATCAGAAATGGCAAATGAATTGGAATGAGTGTAAAACAGGAAGGCATTTATATAATATACATAAAACCGTAAGACAAAGTAATATGACACTAAATTTAAGTAGAGAGGATCGGGTTATTTTATCAAGACTAAGGATGGGACATAATAAACTCAATTCTACACTTTATATTATAAGGACACATGGTACAGGATTATGCGAATTATGCCAAGTAAAGGAAACATTTGAACATGTGCTGGTTTTCTGCCCCAAGTATGATCTGGAAAGGAATGAGTTAATAAGAGAGCTACAGGGAATAGGTTGCAAAGTATTTACAATCAATAGCCTATTAAACATAAAACCTGGATCCGTTAAAATTGTAAGGTTAGTTTTAAAATTCATTAAGCATAGTGGTCTTAGAAATAGGATATAGACATCTTTTGACATACTTCTAGACTGAAATCACTTCACACTCCAGCACAGGTGGTGTAGGTATGTAATAAAGTTGGTATGCGACCTGCCAATGAAGAAGAAGAAGAAGAAGAAGAAGACGAAGAAGACGAAGAAAGGTAAGAGTAAAGGTGGTGCCATGGCTGCTCAGTTGCTTTGTGGTGTTTTCCTTGTATATCTGTGAATATTGGTCACACAGTGATGATCCTTATACCGTTGGATTCTGTGGAATCTCGGCTTTCTGACTGAAACAAGGTTGTGTTTGTGTCACGTAACAGATGATTGCAGGATTATAAAGTGCTACAGATGACATGTTTATGAAGTGTGGGGTGTCCATTTAAGTGCTTGGTGTTGAAATAATGCTTTATTTTATTAAAAATCATGTTTATAGTCGCATAGTAAAGTTTTTTTCCTGTTGTTTTAGCATGCTGCATGTGTAGATATATAATACATTAACATATTTTTGAGGCTCATTTGCTTATTATCTTGCATTTCAAAGTTTATGAATTAAATGTACTGAAGAATAAATATTACCTTACTAGTTCATTTGAAAATATTGTACTTCATGTTGTATTCAGTAGATTCTGAGTGTTTGTATGTTTGTGTCTGTAGGCTGTGATCTCTCTGGTGAAACTAAACATGATTACATTGGACTCCCTGGTGGTTCAGTTCTGTTACTCTGCTCCTGCTCTGACCTGCACACCAAACCTCACACATTCACCTGGATGTCCTACAGAACAGGAGGTCTGAAAGACATGTTAAATGATGAACACTACCGTGGCAGACTTCAGCTGTTTAATAACATTTCTCCTGGTAATCTGTCTCTGCTCATATCTGACCTGAGAGAAGAGGATGATGTAGACTACAGGTGCAGAACTGAGAAGGGACACAGAGACATGAGGATTTCTGGTAAAGGTAAATGATTTAAATACACAATAAAAGTTTATATTTAGTGTAAAATCATCCTTGATGATACTTAAAATGAATTATAGTTACATATGTAATAAAATGTCTACTCCATTTACCATGAAGGGGAATTAATTTAGGAGTCATATAGTGACACATCAGTATTAAGTTATAAATGACATTAAATACTGATTATGGTATCAGACTGACCTGAACTTTGGACTGGTGTTGGATTGGATTTGTGATATTTCTCAGTCTAAACTAAGATTTATTCTCATAACATTGTAGTGTTTATAGAGCTACATGTCAACTGACATAAGGCATAAACAGTAATAAAGACTTCACTAGACGTCACTGTCAACTTGTTGAGTTTTTTATCTTAATATCTGCTGCATCAGAATAAATTGTAATATGACATTAAACATTAAAACCAAACTCTAATTTACAGTCAAAGAAACTCTACATAACACACTAGACCTGGTGTTTACAGTTAAAACCAGATATTTACATACACTTCAGAAAAAACACAATTTTTATTTCTTTAGTGTTATACATTAAATCAGAGTAAACTTTCTGTTTTAAATAAATAAATATTAACATATTTTTTGCATTTGTTAAATGTCAGAATCGAGCGATGGAGAATTTTTATGTACTTTTATTATCACTTTCAGCAAAGTCAGAAGTATACATACACTTCTTTAGTATTTGGTGGAATTGCCCCGAAACTGTTTCACTTGGGCCAAACGTTTTGGGTATCCTTCCACAAGCAAAAAATATGTTAATATTTATTGATTTAAAACAGAAAAAGTTTACTCTGATTTAAGTATGACAGTAAAGAAATAAAAGTTTTTGTGTTTTTTTCTGAAGTGTATGTAAATATCTGGTTTCAACTGTATGTTAATTTAACATGAACATTGATGAACACAGTCTGTACATCAGCTGATACATTAGGAAGTCTTTTTAAATACATGTCTTTATAAATATTGATTTAAGATCATGTCACTTATTATTAGGAGTTTATTAAGGAGCCATTTAGCCCTATGAAGATGTCCCTTAAGTAATATTTTAACTTTATTTATCAGTGATGGTTCAGTGATTGTTCACATTTTTAAATCTTTTCACACAGTGAACACAACAGTGGTCTATGTGGACTGAATTATGTATCACTTTTCTTTAATTTTACAGAAAATCATTGAATAACCTCAACTTTAAAATATCATGAATTTTTTTCTAAATCAAACTCAATGGCAACACAAACTTAAACTCTGTGTGTCTACATGCTTATATTCACAGGTACTTGGCACCAGGTCTAGTGTGTAGCGGTGGCTCCTCACGAAGCTCCAGGGGCCAGTCAGTCCTGAGCGTGTGGAGCGGCTTCATGTGTTTATTCAGTAGATTCTGAGTGTTTGTATGTTTGTGTCTGTAGGCTGTGATCTCTCTGGTGATAAACATCAGGTAGTTATTAATGGACACCCTGGTGGTTCAGTCCTGTTACCCTGCTCCTGCTCTGACCTGCACACCAATCCTCAGACATTCACCTGGACAACAGACAGAACAGGACACTGGACTGACGTGTTAAATGATGAACACTACCGTGACAGACTTCAGCTGTTTAATCACATTTCTCCTGGTAATCTGTCTCTGCTCATATCTGACCTGAGAGAAGAGGATCAGAGAGTCTACTGGTGCAGCACTGGATTAACGGAATACAGAGACATCAGGATTAATGTTAAAGGTAAAACATTTAAATACTCAATAAAAGTTTATATTTAGTGTGCAAACAGTCCTGATAAGAACTGAATTGTAGTCACATATGTAACAAACATGTCTACTAAATTTACCATAACTGATGGTTTTACTCTACAAGTCATAGTGTGTCACATTAAAATGACACCTATTTCAATTAAATTTCAATTAAATTCAAGTTTATTTGTATAGCATATTGACATTGTCTCAAAGCAGCTTTACAGAACATAAACATAGAACAAAAGATTAATAGAATACAAAATTCAAAATTAATATTAGATATATTTAATTCACAATGTGTTTGTATTTCAATTCAAGTTTATTTTTATAGCGCATTTTACACATGACATTGTGTCAAAGCAGCTTTACAGAACATAAACATACAACAAAGGGTTATTATAAGAAAAATATAAAGATTATTACCCATGTAGATTTCTTCTAACCCCAATGAGCCCAATGATATTCATCCCCAATGAGCAAGTCTGAGGTGACTCAGGTGACTGTGGGGAGGAAAAACTCCCTTAGATGGTAACGGAAGAAACCTTGAGAGGAACCAGACTCAAAGGGGAACCTCATCCTCATCTGGGCGACACTGGAGGGTGTGATTATAAATATACAGTCTGATAAATGTTGTATTGATGTAAAAGATCAAACAGAGTTCACATCTCTATAGTATCACAGAGTCCAACTGGAGCTGGTAGATCTCTAGATGCATCAGGATTCTCACAGAGTCGGCCTCGTCTCAGTGGAGGTCCAAAATCTTCATCGCTCAGAAGACAATGTCTTCTCGTACAATGTCTGGATGCCTCGGGATGGGTAGAAAGAGAGAAGCAGTGGAGAGGAGCCCCGAACACTATCAGGAAGACTATTCCAAAGTTTGGGAGCTAGATAAGAAACGCCCTAACACCTTTAGTAGACTTAGATATTCTGGGAACTACCAGAAGTCCTGAGTTTTGTGATCTCAGAGAGCATGAAGGATTGTAACGTGTTAGAAGACTAGTTAGATACATGGGAGCTAAACCATTAAGAGCCTTGTACGTAAGTAGCAGCAGTTTGTAATCAATTCTAAACTTAACAGGTAGCCAGTGTAGAGATGATAAAATTGGGGTTATATGGTCATACTTTCTTGTCCTAGTGAGAACTCTGGCAGCTGCATTTTGGACTAACTGTAGCCTATTTATTAAAGATGCAGGACAACCACCTAGTAATGCATTACAATAGTCCAGTCTAGAGGTCATGAACGCATGAACTAGCTTCTCAGCCTCAGACAGGATGTTTCTCAGCTTGGCAATATTTCTAAGGTGGAAGAAGGCTGTTTTTGTAGTATGGGTGATATGATTTTCAAAAGACAAGTTGCTGTCTAATATAACACCCAGGTCTTTCACTGTCGAGCTACTAGTAACAGTACATCCCTCTAAATGGAAGTTAAGTTGTGAGAGTTTCTGTGTACTGGTTTTTGGACCTATAAGTAGTATTTCTGTCTTATCAGAGTTTAACAACCGAAAGTTACAGCTCATGCAATCTTTTATCTCTCAAACGCACTGAGTTAATTTGGACAATTTAGCTATTTCATCTGTGTATTGTCAGCATAACAGTGGAAATTAATCCCATGTCTTCTAATATTGTTCCTTAATGGAAGCATGTATATCGAAAAAAAGCAGAGGTCCTAGAACTGATCCACCATTCACCATTTAATTCTACAAAATGGTATCGATCAGACAACAAAAGATCTAATCCAACTTAAAACCTGTCCATGAATACCTGTGTAATTTTGTAAGCAATCTAGGAGAATGTTGTGATCTATAGTGTCAAATGCAGCACTAAGGTCAAGTAGGACTAATAGTGACATACAGTCTTTGTTTAAAGCTAGGAACAAGTAATTTGTAACTTTCACAAGTGCTGTTTCTGTGCTATGATGGAGCCTGAAACCTGATTGAAACTCTTCAGAGATATTGTTCTCCTGTAAGAAGGAGCTCAGTTGAACAGACACAACCTTTTCTAGTATTTTATACATAAAAGGAAGATGTGAAATAGGTCTGTAATTTGATAGTTCATTGGGATCTAAATTAGGTTTTTTGGTGAGTGGCCTAATGACTGCCAACCTGAAAGATTTAGGGACGTAATCTAAAGATAGCGAGGCATTAATAATATTAAGAAGAGGCTCACCAGCTTTACAGTGTATAACACTTCTTTCAGTAATTTAGTTGGAATGGGGTCTAGTGAACAAGTTGTTGATTTACCTTTAGTAATAAGATTATCTAACTCTTATTTGGTGTGCAGGTCAGAGCAGGAGCAGGGTAACAGCACAGAAACACCTTTGTGTCATGTGATTTCTGTCTGATTATCATCACCACAGAGAGCACAGCCTTCAGAATACACCTTCATTACTACTGACGTAAACCTACATAAACATTAATAAAAGCTTCAGAAGATGTCAGTGTCATGTTGTTTAATCTGTCTTTATGTTTTCTTCTGATTTATCAGAAATATATGTCTGATATCTTTGTTAATTCTTTGTCTTCACATCAGCTGACACTTTATTAAACTTCATGTAGGTTCATGTCACTTGTCAATTTTGTAGGTGTCATTTAACCTCATTAACATGACCCTGATTATGTTTTACCTTCATTTTTAAAGAGGTTTTTACAGACAATGCTTCATTAATGTCTAAGTGTGCGTGTCATGTGATATTACTAACAGTGATTAAAAACAGACTTGATATTTATTTATGTTTGTCTTTTCAGGAAGAAGAGAAACTTCAACACGCTCAGGGAAAACAGACAGAAGACCTCCATCAGAACAGCCTCCAAGTAAAACAACAAACTCTCCACCTGCATCATCCTCAACAACACTGGAACAAGATAAACAACAACCACACAGCAGCCTCCTTCTGGGTGCCAAAACATTTCCTTTTTAAAAAGCAGTGAATCACATTTCTGTTTTTTTTTTTTTTTTTACCATATTGGTTGTGTTTTATTCAACAGTTTTCTGCATTCTGCTTGTATTATTGCTGCTGATACCTGGAGTAGTGGCATTTATTTGCTGGATATGCAGAGGTACAAATACACACACACACACACACACACACACACACACACACACACACACACACACACACACACACACACACACACACACACACACACAGTTTTAATATAAATTCAACTAAAAATTGGTAGAATTTTGATACTGTGGTGTTGTTTTAAATGAGCTTTACATCATACTTCATTTAATACTGAAATAAAACAGTGGTTCATATTCAAACAAAATCATCAAAATTCCTCCTTGGAAATCAGGACAAGACAGGCAGTAAATCAGTCTTTAAATCAGTATGTATCAGTACCAGTACCTCAGTCAATCAGTGAGTCTGTTCACCAGCATTCTAGACCAAAACACTATACAGTATAAATACGATCTTATAACAAGCACGGCAATAAGTTCTGAATCGTAGCTCTTTGTATCACTCAGTGTGTGATCTTGCTTTCAGTATTAATGTATTTGAGTTGAAACAGAACGGCAGCCCGCACACGTTACATGATCCCTTCAGACGTTACCCACTAAAAGGTTTCATTTCTGATGATTTGTTCTTTAGGTGGACGATGTGGAGAGAAGGTGAATACTGAAGGTTGTCTGGACTATAAGGGACAACAAGATGATCAGGTTAGTATACATGCAGACAGACCTGCTGTCCTTTATGTATTTTGGGTAGAAACTCTGCAGTTTCACAGAGAAGTACTTATCAGTGTACTTAGAAGTGTTTATCAGAAGAATTGTGTTATCAGTCAAAAAATTGCAAAATAGAGCTTTTTGTCTCCATCCAGCAACACACAGTGTAAAAAAAAGCCACAGAATTTCTATGTGATATACAGTGGTGTGAAAGTGTTGGCCCCCTTCCTGTTTTTTTTTTTTTTTTGCATATTTGTTACACTTTAATGTTTCAGATCAAACACAACATCCCCCCCCCCCCCCCGTTAAAACACAAGTTAGCTTTGGTTTATTACACCCAAGTTCAATTTCTCTAGCCACACACAGGCCTCATTACTGCCACACACTTCACAATCAAGAAATCACTTAAATAAGACCTGACTGACAAGTGAAGTAGACCAAAAGATCCTAAAAAGCTTCACATCATGCCGAGATCCAAAGTAACTCAGGAACAAATGAGAGAGAAAGTAATTGAGATCTATCTGTTTGGAAAAGGTTATAAAGCCATTTCTAAAGCATTGGAACTCCAGCAAACCACAGTGAGAGCCATTATCCACAAATTGCGAACACATGGAACACTGGTGAGCCACCTCAGGAAGTCCACCTCTGATTGGCTGAAGAAAAACAAAATAAAGACTTTGGTCATGGTCCTGACCTGAATCCTATTGAGCTGCTGTGGCATGACCTTACAAATGCAGTTCATACTTTAAAACCCTCCAATCTGACTGACCAAATTTCCCCCCACAGCGCTGTGACAGACTCATTGCATGTTATCGCATACGCTTGACTGCAGTTCTTGATGCTATGGGTGGCCCAACCAATCTGTCATACAAATCTGTTACAACCCAGTCTAGGGTTGAGCTGCACAGAGTTATAGCTCGGGATTCAGTGATTTGATACCTTTTTATAAATGACAGAAAAAAACACAAAATAGAAATTCTAGGTAAGGGTATTGGTATATTTTAGAGATAAATAATATATACAAAACAACAGTACAGGCAGGCTGGAAACTCTGGCCTGGAATCCACCTGCACACAGACATGTACAGAACACGGTCCACAGAATCACGGGTTTTAACATTAGGTTTAGGTTGCAAGCACTTTTTTACACAGTGCCATTTAGGCTTGGATTTTGTTTTCCCTTAAAATCATTCATTTAAAAATGGTATGTTGTGTTTACTTGTTATCTTTGACTAATATTTACATTTGTTTGATGATCTGAAACATTAAAGTGTGACAAACATGCAAAAAAAAAAAAAAACAGGAAGGGGCCAACACTTTTTCACACTACTGTATGTATAATTTACATGTTCTGTCTGTTCCCAGATTGTGTGTGATGACACTTTATTTACTACTGTCATTTACACCAGCTACTCTACTGGCCCACATTAACACAGCTGGAGCAGCACAGGTCCAGATGATCACTGGAGCACTGTTAAAAAAGGGAAAAGGTTCCAAATAATTACTTCATATTCACCTTCATTATGTTAGATAAGGGTATTGTTCTGTATTCACTTTTTCTGTTAATCATTAAAAACTTCTGATGGATAAATTTGCAAACTATATTTTGAGTGTTCATGACATTTTTCTCATCTTATGTGTCCCATTCTTGCATATATCAGGTTAAGAAATGAATGTGCTAGAAGGCTTTTGTGTAAATAGGCTTGTGTAAGAAGTTCTTGTTTGTGACTTGTTAAAACCTTGAGCAAAAATAAAGAGGAGGATTGTTAAATTTGCATGGACTGAATGTGTTATTTTTAATAAATAAATACAATTTTACATCAATAGAATTATTTATAGTATTTAAACTGAATCTCCCAAACAATCACAAAAGCAGGATTTTGTGGTAAGTAAATAGTGTAATAAATAAAATGTGAAATTTGAAGTCTACCAATCTTCCAGTTATTTGTTATCCATTAATGAATAGCTGATTCCTTTAACTGGAGCACAAAGGGATCATTAAATAAAGAAACCTGTCAATGAAGCACATTATTATTCTAAGTTTTAAGGCACCACCTAGTGGTCAAGGTAGAACATGGACTTTTACATGTGACAAATTCAAGCAGAATTCTCAAATATTTACATTTACATGACATTGTTTACAATTACATGTTGCTGTACTGAGGTTATGGTATGTGTGAAATTCTCTAATTTAATTGGTCACGTGGTGCTGATTAGTTTTCTATAACAGCAGCTCTAACAGTAGTGCTGGTTGTAATTGAAATCACAGGTTTACGTTAATGCTTTATAAAATTGACCTTGTAAATGTCTCTTGTAGATTGAATTTCTTTCTCGGTTGTTTCAATGATTTCTTGAACACACCTGACTTGTGTTTCCTCTGATTGGTTCATCGTTTATTGCTTATCGTTCCTTTCAGTGAGAGGTTAATATCTGTTGTATTAATGATGTCGTGGAGTCTTGTTTTGTATCCTTTATAATTTTAATTCTTGATTTCTTGCTATTTATTTATTTATTTGTTTGTTTGTTTATTTATAATATTGTCTTGATACTTGATGTTTTAAAATAATGATCAAATCAGGTCCTACACTTGACCCCCAAATCTTGACAAACACAATATTAATGCTGCAGATGAATATTACTCCAACTTGATTTCAAATTATTTTATTATCAGATTCAGACTTCCTCTGAGAAGAAAGAAAACTATAATACAAAATGAACATGACTTAGTAAACCGTCCTGTTTAATTCAACAGAATGATATTTATAGAGGACTTTTAACAGTAAACATTGTCACAAGAAGCTTTAAAATTTTACTTCAAATTCTGACCAAGCTGGAATATGTGAAGGAAATTTTATCCTATTCCTGTTCATGTGACATTAAGGCTCTTCTTTCTTCTTTCTGCAAAAATCTGTATTTAGATTTAAGTCGCTAATGAGAAATTATCTGTAGTTAAGCTGTAGTAGCAGATTTGTAACACAAGATGGCGATTACTTTAGTTACAATCTCAGCAGGCTTATTATTATTATTATTATTATCAAGCTTGTTGTGATAGTACAAGTAATGTTATAGGTATCAGTAAGAGATAAAGTACCTTATTTCTTCTGTTTGTAGAATTTTGATGTACACTTAAATTATTAGATTAATTATCTGTAGCCCAGCTGTAGTACCAGCTTCGAGACACAAGATGTCGCTACTTAGTCACTAAGCCGTAGCTTTATAATCAAAGAATAAATAAATACATTTAATCACTTTTTAAAAACATTTTAAACTGTAAAACAGGTTAATAATTAAAATTATACTACTCTGATTAATCTTACTTTTCATAATCACTCTTGACCAGCCTCTATGTTCTCCTCAGCTTACATGTTGTAAACGTGTCTTTATGACTTCCTGTAAGTTTCAGGAAACACACTTGCTGGTGAATAAACTGATGAACATTACAGCTTTGTCCCAAACACTAGAATTCCTGTGTGTTATAAAGTGAAGTTGATGTTGCAGCTCATGCCAGTTGTTTATTATTATTATTATTATTATTATTATTATTATTATTATTTTCTCATTGTGTGTGTGTGTGTGTGTGTGTGTGTGTGTGTGTGTGTGTGTGTGTGTGTGTGTGTGTATGTAATGGAGTAAGTTTTTTTTAAAATGAGAAATGACATAGTTGTTGTTGTGGTTTCCTGAAAAACAAAGTGTATAAAGAGAGACACTCAGACAGTGTGTGTGTTTCACACTGAGGGACTGGTGTGTGTGTGTGCAGAAGAATCAGTAATGATGAAGTGCTTATATATTTTGTATATCGTGTTTCACGTCACTGCAGGTGAGTGAAGTTATTTTTTCTTTTCTATTACAGAAAGGAGAGAGAATATTATCCAGTTCTTATTGCAGCTGATTTGTGTTTAGTTCATGTGGTTTCTGTCCAGACTGGGTTTACAGTAGGCTGGATTTCAGCTCTGTTCCTAAAAAATAAACCAAACACTGTCAAATGTTTATTAATTAGAGAATTAACAACATTAACAAGTAATTTATTAGTGGTTTTGTATTTTAATGTCATTTTTACTAAAATTGTATATTTTTTGACCAGAATGTTCTTCTCATTAAACTGTTCAAAAATGGGTAAACATACACAACATGCCTTGTGTTATAATGTACTTATTTAGATCAGATTTGATCATGTGAATGTATCTATAATAACTCACATAAAGCATAGTAGAAAAGTTATTTCCTGTAACTTGTAGGTCACTTCTTCACTCTGGACTTAGCTGTAAATAGATGCGTGTGAATTTCACACCTTTTTCTGCTGTCTGTCACTGATGTCACTCCACTTCCTACATCATATTTAGAGTTTTTATTTTTTAGAATTAGTTACATGCATTTAACAACATAACACTCTCAACAATGGTATTTGAACTCTCCTATATAATCACTTTTTTTATTTCTTTTACACAATTTACTAAAATAGATTCAATTTTATTTTTTGTAAAACTAAATAAAATGATTAAAATAATATTATTAGCTGATTATCAGTTCATCTTCATTACGTTTTCTATTTTTAATAATGTGTAACATTACAATCAAACTATTAGCATGTTTAACAGGACAATCAAACCATTACCTCACATTCTAAACTCGTTCAAATATAAAAGAAAACATTACAAACTACTGTGCAATCTTAACTTATGACACGGAAGACTTTAATAAAAATTCCATACCTTGAAAAGGGGATAAAATATATATGCTGTTGTCTGTGTGCTGAGCTGTATTGGCTGTGACACACAGCATAGCTTGACTCAGCAACTCCGGCAGCCTTTGAGTTCCCCCTACTGGACACTCCTTGAATTACATTGTTACTTAACCAACAGAACAATAATAAACATCACATTAAGTTAATTATATTGATCTTTTTAAACCATTACATAAACTATTTTACATTTTTTTATTTTGATTTCTGGATTTGAAAACACACCTCTTGTGTTGTTTTATCCCAGCTGTATTCGGTTCAGCACGATTTCTGCGTTTAAAAAGCGAAAATAATGCAAAAGAAAATCCTTTGGAAAGCTGAGATGGTCCAGTGTTCCACGACCGGGTTGTGGAAAACTGGACCATCTCTATACTCTCGCCAGGTTGCTGGAGGGTTCATGGGAGTTTGCCCAACAAGTTCACATGTGCTTTGTGGATCTGGAGAAGGCATTCGTCTGTGCCCCTCGTGGTGACCTGTGGGGGGTGCTCTGGGAGTATGGGGTCCGGGGCCCTCTGTTAAGGGCTGTCCGGTCCCGATATGACCGGAGCAGGAGTTTGGTTCGCATTGCCGGCAGTAAGTCAGACTTGTTCCCGGGGGAAGGTTGGACTCCGGCAGGGCTGCCCTTTGTCACCGGTCCTGTTCATTATTTATATGGACAGGATTTCTAGGCGCAGTCTGGGGCCGGAGGGAGTCCGGTTTGGGGACCACAGGATTTCGTCTCTGCTTTTTGCAGATGATGATGTCCTGCTGGCTTCTTCAAATCAGGACCTTCAGCGTGCACTGGGACGGTTTGCAGCTGAGTGTGAAGCGGTGGGGATGAGAATCAGCACCTCCAAGTCCAAGGACATGGTTCTCAGTCGGAAAAGGGTGGCTTGCCCCCTTCAGGTTGGTGGAGAGCTCCTGCCTCAAGTGGAGGAGTTTAAGTATCTTGGTGTCTCGTTCACGAGTTAGGGAAGGATGGAGCGGGAGATCGACAGGCGGATTGGTGTATCTTCTGCAGTGATGGGGTCGATATACCGGTCTGTTCTGGTGAAGAAACTCTATTTACCAGTCGATCTACGTTCCTACCCTCACCTATGGTCATGAGCTTTGGGTCATGACCGAAAGGACAAGATCCCGGATACAGGCAGCCGAAATGAGTTTCCTCCGCAGGGTGGCTGGGCGCTCCTGTAGAGATAGGGTGAGGAGCTCGGTCACTCGGGAGGAGCTCAGAGTAGAGCCGCTGCTCCTCCACATCGAGAGGAGTCAGCTGTGGTGGCTCGGGCATCTGTTTCAGATGCCTCCTGGAAGCCTCCCTGGGGAGGTGTTCCGGGCATGTCCAACCGGGAGGAGGCCCCGGGGAAGACCTAGGACACGCTGGAGGGACTATGTCTCTCAGCTGGCCTGGGAACGCCTCGGTATTCCCCCAGGAGAGCTGGAGGAAGTGTCTGGGGAGAGGGAAGTCTGGGCATTCCTGCTTAGACTGCTGCCCCTGCGACCCGGGCACGGATAAGCGGTAGAAGATGGATGGATGGATGGATGGATGGATGGATGGAGCTGAGATGGTGCATTTAAATGTCCAGGGGATTAAAATGTCCCGAACTTTGAAGACAGTATATAAAAAATATTATTATTAAATATATGTTCAAACTCCATAAATATATTTTATGACATCTCACCATTAACTGGTTCAAGATTTATTGATCTATTGTGTATAAGAGATATTAGAGAGAGGTTTTAATAGTGGCACACACTCCTGTGCCAAGTGGGTGCATGTTGGCACACCTCTGTATGTGAGTTTTCTCAGCTACCGAACTATAAAACTTCATATAATTGATTTATATGTCACTATAGAAGTTCATTACATCCAAATCCAGCAGTGTTCAGTTTGTTTTGGAGTCTCCCCACCTCTAACTACAGTACAGGACACAGCGCGCATGACTTTATGCCAGTATGAGCCGCTTCCCCTCAATAGAGCTAAAAGTCCACAATAAACCCATCTTTACATACATTACAACTGTCCGAAGGTAATCGTGTAATTGGTTCAGTTTATCTTGAGGGGGGTCAGAACTTTTAGCACTAGATTTTCTGGATTTGAAAACACACCTCTTGAGGTGTTTTAGCCCACCTGTATTCGGTATTAAAGCAAAAAAATCCTTTGGAAAGCTGAGATGGTGCATTTAAATGTCGAGGGGATTAAATGTCCAGGGAACATTTCAAAATGTATGAATTAAATGTTCTGAAGAATAAATTTTCCTTAATAGTGCATTTGAAAATATTGTACTTCATGTATTCAGTAGATTCTGAGTGTTTGTATGTTTGTGTCTGTAGGCTGTGATCTCTCTGCTCAAACTAAATATGTTTACAGTGAACACCCTGGTGGTTCAGTTCTGTTACCCTGCTCCTGCTCTGACCTGCACACCAAACCTCACACATTCACCTGGATGGCCTACATAAGAGGACGTCTGACTGACGTGTTAAATGATGAACACTACCGTGGCAGACTTCAGCTGTTTAATAACACTTCTCCTGGTAATCTGTCTCTGCTCATATCTGACCTGAGAGAAGAGGATGCAGTAGACTACAGGTGCAGAACTGAGAAGGGACACAGAGACATGCGTATTAATGTTAAAGGTAAATGATTTAAATACACAATAAAAGTTTATATTTAGTAGAAAATCATCGTTGATCATACTTAAAATTATAGTTCCCTATGTAATAAAATGTCTATGACACATCAGTATTAAGTTATAAATGACATTAAATACTGATTATGGTATCAGACTGACCTGAACTTTGGACTGGTGTTGGATTGGATTTGTGATATTTCTCAGTCTAAACTAAGATTTATTCTCATAACATTGTAGTGTTTATAGACATACATGTCAACTGCCATAAGACATAAACAGTAATAAAGACTTCACTAGATGTCACTGTCAACTTGTTGAGTGTTTTTTATCTTAATATCTGATACATCAGAATAAATTTTAATATGACATTAAACATTAAAACCAAACTCTAATTTACAGTCAAAGAAACTCTACATAACACACTAGACCTGGTGTTTATATTAATTTAACATGAACATTGATGAACACAGTCTGTACATCAGCTGATACATTAGGAAGTCTTTTTAAATACATGTCTTTATAAATATTGATTTAGGTTCATGTCACTTATTATTAGGAGTTTATTAAGGAACCATTTAGCCCTATGAAGAAGTCCCTTAAGTAATATTTTAACTTTATTTATCAGTGACGGTTCAGTGATCACCAGCTTCACCTCCTACTTTGTGCTTTAATTACATTTTTTGGTTAAATTTATTTCTCAATACTGTGTTCACATTTTTAAATCTTTTCACACAGTGAACACAACAGCGGTCTATGTGGACTGAATTATGTAGCACTTTTCTTTAATTTTACACAAAATCATTGAATAACCTCAACTTTTAAAATATCATGAATTATTTTCTCAGTCAAACTCAACCACAAACAAAACTCTGTGTGTCTACAGCTTATATTTCTCATGTACTTTTCACCATGCAGTGTGTAGTGTTGTCTCCTCACAGCTCCAGGGTCCATGTTTCAGTCCTGATCTTTGTACTTCATGTTGTATTCAGTAGATTCTGAGTGTTTGTATGTTTGTGTCTGTAGGCTGTGATCTCTCTGGTGATAAACATCAGGTAGTTATCAATGGACATCCTGGTGGTTCAGTTCTGTTACCCTGCTCCTGCTCTGACCTGCACAACAATCCTCAGACATTCACATGGACGACTAAAAGAACAGGACACTGGACTGACGTGTTATATGATGAACACTACCGTGACAGACTTCAGCTGTTTAATCACATTTCTCCTGGTAATCTGTCTCTGCTCATATCTGACCTGAGAGAAGAGGATCAGAGAGTCTACAGGTGCAGCACTGGATTAAGGGAATACAGAGACATCAGGATTAATGTTAAAGGTAAAACATTTAAATACTCAATAAAAGTTTATATTTAGTGTGCAAACAGTCCTGATGAGAACTGAATTATAGTCACATATGTAACAAACATTACCATAACTGATGGTTTTACTCTACGAGTCATAGTGTGTCACATTAAAATGACACCTATTTGGTGTGCAGGTCAGAGCAGGAGCAGGGTAACAGCACAGAAACACCTTTGTGTCATGTGATTTCTGTCTGATTATCATCACCAGAGAGAGCACAGCCTTCAGAATACACCTTCATTACTACTGTCATAAACCTACATAAGCATTAATAAAAGCTTCAGAAGGTGTCAGTGTCATGTTGTTTAATCTTTATGTTTTCTTTTAATTTACAATCAGAGAAATAAAATACAGAAGTCTATCTGATATCTTTGTCAATTCTTTGTTTTCACATTAGATGACACTTATTACTCTTTATAAATGATCTAGATTCATGTTAGTTGTTGTTTATGTAGGTGTCATTTTACCTCATTAACATAACCCTAATTATGTGTTACCTTTAATTTTAAGGATGTTTTTTACTGACATTGTTTCATTAATAACTGAGTGTGAGTGTCATGTGCCATATTACTAACAGTGATTAAAAACAGACTTTATATTTATTAAGGTTTGTCTTTTCAGGAGGAAGAAGAAAAACTTCAACACGCCCGGGTAAAACAGACAGAAGACCTCCATCAAAACAGCCTCCAAGTAAAACAACAAACTCTCCACCTGCATCATCCTCAACTACACTGGAACAAGGTAAACAACAAACTCACAGCAGCCTCCTTCTAGTTGACATCCTTTTGTAATCAGAATGGAAAAACATATCTACATACTTACAGTAAATTATTTTAAATTAAATTGTTTTACTGTTCTGTTTGTTGGATATTTGAGCATAAAGAGACACACACACACACACAGACACACACAGACACACACACACACACACACACACGTATCACTGAGTTTACTGTTAAATACCAGTCACTGAGTGTGAGTCAAACAGAATATCAGCCTCCACACCTTACTTGATCACTTCAGACAGTAAAATATAGTTGTTAACACTAGAGGTGTGATTTCTGAGGGTTTATTTCTCTTCACCAGGAACATGTGGAGAGAACGTGATTACTGAAGGACGTCCAGATTGTAAGGGAAAGCCAACAGATCAGGTTAGCAAACATAAAATGAGTTATAACAGATCTGTTTCTACCTTTAGAGCTTTTGTTGTATTTGTGATACACTGCAGGTAACACACATGACCCACACATGCTTTCACTGAACACTGAGTTATAGGAAATGATCTTCTGCTGCTTCTATCAGAGCAACACGTGTTGTAACCTTCCCATTTTCCCTGGGTCTTTTTGACCCGGCCAGAAGGATTTAATGTGTCATAACTTGGGTTTTCTTGCACATATTTGCCTGAAATTTACCAGGATTGTTCCAAATGATGAACTTTGCAAGTAAAATTAATTTGATCTATTTTCATTGAACTATGTGTTCAGACCAATATATATTTTGCGTTTTGGATCCGTCTGGGTCATTTTGACCTGACCACATTTAGTGGGGCAATAGGTCACACTTTTGCCCTTTTCAACACAATGAACATACATACAGACACAAAAATGCACACATAAAATGTCCACAAACACACGCACCCAAAACACACACTCACACCCCCTCCACACACTCACACCCCCTCCACACACACACACACACACACACACAAATTGGGCATTGCATTTCATTAGGCCTCAGGAAAATATAAAGCCATACATTTGTAAATATTTCACACTTTTGATATGCCTTCGCCTAGCAAAATATGATCTACCGAAATGATGCCACACACACACACACACACACACACACACACACACACACACACACACACACACACACACACACACACACACACAAACACACACAAACACACACAAACACACACACGTTGTGTTTTCATATTCAAATTATATTTGTTTCCTCTCTCTTATTTATAAATTTAGTTGCACCAGTCATCTTTGGCTTGGAGATATGCTGAGTAATGTTTGACATTTATCAGTCAGTGGTTATCCAAAATAATATTTAGTAATTTCTGCTTATTTTACTCAAAACATGGCAAAATTTCATAAGGTTTATCGTTGATAAATTAAGTATAATAAAAAACATAAGAAGGTAAACAAAGATTTATTCACATGAAATTATGACATGTTTTTAAGTGTGTGTGTGTGTGTGTGTGTGTGTGTGTGTGTGTGTGTGTGTGTGTGTGTGTGTGTGTGTGTGTGTGTGTGTGTGTGTGTGTGTGTGTGTAGCCTGTTGTTGGTTGATCAGATGACATCAAGTGGGCAAAATAGATATTACACACAGAATGGTGATAATTGTAGAATTTTTGGAAAAAAACAGGTTTTATTATTTGCTGACATTAAAAATGGTCAAAATGGTTTCAAAACAATCTCCTGCCCTTGAAATATACCAACCTGTAATTGTGCATCAAACTTTGTGCCTCTATAGTGAAAATAATTCAAAATTCCTGTTTTTTTTTTTACTAAAAAATGAGGCATTTTTGTATATAAATAAGGTTTATTATACCATATATATAAATATTGCAAAATATATGTTAATATATTGGAAACAAGACTAAAAAGGTGAAAAAAAAGGCTATCATATATACTTCATTTTTTATAAGCAGTCAAAACAGACAAGGTCAAGTTGACTCAGTGCTCCTAATTTGTATAGGAGGACAATAGGGAGGGTTAAGGAAAGAAGTCAGATTTGGAGATTTGTGTTGTCTTTACAGGATTTTACCTGTTTCTTGGAGTCACCAGCAAAACCCACAGAATTTGTGTTATATGTGTAATTTTCTGTCTTTCCACAGCCTGAACCTGATCTTGTCACTTTCTGTATTAAATAACACATTAACACAGCCGGAGCAGCTCAGGTCCAGATTACCACTGGAGAGAAAACTGAGTACACCAACATTATAACAAAGTAATCCAATGTAAATATTCTCAGATATTATAGAATAATGCTGAAAACATAATAAATACACGCCGTGGTCAAGCACAAGATTATTTCTGGTGGGACTTTTGTATGTGTTTAATTTTACTGTTAAAAAAGGGAAAATGTTCAGATAATTTCTTCATATTCACCTTCATTATATTAGCTAAGTGTATTGTTCTGCATTCACTTTTTCTGTTAATCATTAAAAACTGCTAATGGATAAAATTGCAAACTATATTTTGAGTGTTCATGACATTTTTCTCATCTTATGTGTCCCATTCTTATATATATCAGGTTAAGAAATGAATGTGCTAGAAGGCTTTTGTGTAAATAGGCTTGTGTAAGAAGTTCTTGTTTGTGACTTTTTAAAACCTTGAGCAAAAAAAAAAGAGGAAGATTGTTAAATTTGCATGGATTGAATGTATTATTTTTAATAAATAAATAAAATTTATTCAAAATTTATTCAAATATAATCAATACAATTATTTATAATATTTAAACAGAATCACCCAAACAATCACAAAAGCCGGATTTTGTGGTAAGTAAATAGTGCAATAAATAAATTGTGAAATTTGAAGTCTACCAATCTTCCAATTACTCCGTCCAGGGTGTATCCTGCCTCGATGCCCGATGACGCCTGAGATAGGCACAGGCTCCCACGTGACCCGAGAAGTTCGGATAAGCGGTAGAAGATGAATGAATGAATGAATGAATCTTCCAATTATTTGTTAATGAATAGCTGATTCCTTTAACTTGAGCACAAAGGGATCATTAAATAAAGAAACCTGTAAATGAACCACATTATTATTCTAAGTGTTAAGGCACCACCTAGTGGTCAAAGTAGAACATGGACTTTTACATGTGACAAATTCAAGCAGAATTCTCAAATGTTTACATTTACATGACATTGTTTACAATTACATGTTGCTGTACTGAGGTTATGGTATGTGTGAAATTCTCTAATTTAAATGGTCACGTGGTGCTGATTAGTTTTCTATAACAGCAGCTCTAACAGTAGTGCTGGTTGTAATTGAAATCACAGGTTTATGTTAATGCTTTATGAACATTTACCTTGTAAATGTCTCTTGTAGATTGAATTTCTTTCTCGGTTGTTTCACTGATTTCTTGTACACACCTGTCTTGGGTTTCCTTGATTGGTTCATTGTTTATTGCTTATCGTTCCTTTCAGTGACAGGTTAATATCTGTTGTATTAATGATGTTGTGGAGTCTTGTTTTGTATCTATTTTAAATTTTAATTCTTGGTTTTATTTGTTTGTTTGTTTGTCTATTTAAATATTGTCTTGATGATACTTGATCTTTTAAAACAATGATCAAATCAGGTCCTACACTTGACCCCCAAATCTTTACAAAACACAATATTAATGCTGCAGATGAATATTACTCCAGCTTGATTTCAAATTATTTTATTATCAGATTCAGACTTCCTCTGAGGAAAAAAAAAAGAAAACTAATGCAAAATGAACATGACTTAGTAAATCGTCCTGTTTTATTCAACAGAATGTTATTTGTAGAGGACTTTTAACAGTAAACATTGTCACAAGCAACTTTAAAAATTACTTCAAATTCTGACCAAGCTGGAATATGTGAAGGAAATTTTAACCTATTCCTGTTCATGTGACATTAAGGCTCTTCTTTCTTCTTTCTGCAAAAATCTGAATGTAGATTTAGATCACTAATGAGAAATTATCTGTAGTTAAGCTGTAGTAGCAGATTTGTAACACAAGATGGCGTTTAGTTTAGTTACTATATTAGCAGGCTTATTATTATTATTATTATTATTATTATTATTATTATTATTATTTTCTCATTTTTATTATTATTTTTTAATGTTTTACATCTTCTCAAATATCTTAAGGACACGTTTGTCTTGTAAATTCTATATACATTTAGTGTGGGTTTGTGTGTGTGTGTGTGTGTGTGTGTGTGTGTGTGTGTGTGTGTGTGTGTGTGTGTGTGTGTGTGTGTGTGTGTGTGTGTAATGGAGTAAGTGTTCATTTTTTTTTTTAATGAGAAATGACATAGTAGTTGTTGTGGTTTCCTGAAAACCAAAGTGTATAAAGAGAGACAGTCAGTCAGTGTGTCAGTGTGTGTGTTTCACACTGAGGGACTGGTGTGTGTGTGTGCAGAAGAATCAGTAATGATGAAGTGCTTATATCTTTTGTATGTCGTGTTTCACGTCTCTGCAGGTGAGTAAAGTTATTTTTTATTTTCTATTACAGAAAGGAGAGAGAATATTATCCAGTTCTTAGTTCAGCTGCTTTGTGTTTAGTTCATGTGGTTTCTGTCCAGACTGGGTTTACAGTAGGGTGGAGTTCAGCTCTGGTCCTAAAAAATAAACCAAACACTGTCAAATGTTTATTAATTAGAGAATTAACAATGTTAACAAGTCATTTATTAATGGTTTTGTATTTTAATGTCATTTTTACTAAAATTGTATATTTTTAGACCAGCATGTACTTCTAATTACTCTGTTCAAAAATGTGTAAACATACACAACATGCCTTGTGTTATAATGTACTTATTTAGACCTGTTCAGATTTGATCATGTGAATGTATCTATAATAAATCACATAAAGCATAGTAGAAAAGTTACTTCCTGTAACTTGTAGGTCACTTCTTCACTCTGGTCTTAGCTGTAAATAGATGTGTCTCTGTCACTGATGTCGCTCCACGTCCTACATCATATTTAGAGTTTTTATTTTTTAGAATTAGTTACATGCATTTAACAACATAACACTCTCAACAATGGTATATTTGGACTCTCCTATATATCAATTTTCATTTCTTTGACACAATTTACTGAAATAGATTAAATTTAAATTTTTGTAAAAGTAAATAAAATGATTAAAATAATATTATTAGCTGATTATCAGTTCATCTTCATGATGTTTTCTATTTTTAATAATGTGTAAACTATTTTACAAAAGTATAAATGTGTGGCTCTATGAGCAGTGTGGTGGACTGGTGGAATTTCTGCGTCACTTCTCTCTGGTCTTAGCTGTAAATAGATGTGTGTGAATTTCACACCTTTTTCTGATGTCTCTCTGTCACTGCTGTCTTTTTGACCACCGACTTCACTTCCTACATCACATTTAAAGTCTTTATTTTTTGCATGTCACTAATTGTAAATGTATAAACACTTTGTTCACCTTTTCAAAAGTAGTAAGCGTCTTTTAATACTATGCATTTGTCTTAAAACAAATAAAAAAGTAAAAAAGCTGATTTCTACTTTAGCCTTACCAAGCTGTGTTGTATATTTCATTCAACTTTATACACCCCATTAAATATTCAGTTCTTTATTAAAAAATGTCAATATGTCAGTCAATATAAATATTATTAAGAAATGTCCATATCAGGCATGTGTGAAGTGTTTTGATGGTTATAGTGCATTAAGGATGTGAGGTTAACTGCTGTAATGAGCTGCACGCTCGTAATAGTAATAGTAGGTGACAATAGTATTGATAAATGTTTATGTTATTAGAAAAACACTGGAAACTGATCAGTTTAAAGAAATCTGCACTTTGTGTTGTATTTCTCTCTCCAAGTGGTCTTTACTTACAGATGTAGTTATAACATTGAGTCAAAACAAGTGGAACAAATACACACATGATCACAGGATAGTGTAACACACACAGTAGTTAGGAACTGGGCTGAGAAACAAGAGATTCAGGTTTTGAGTTCAGCTGATGATGTTCCACTACTGACACTGTGTGTTTAAGTAAACCTTTTAATGACAAACTGGACAATTCCTTCAACCTCATGACTTGTTTTTTTTCTCTCACCATCAGCTGTGAGCTTTATATTGACCAGTGAACCTTTATTAATTATACCAATACTAAGATATGGAAATAAACAAATCATCATAATATGATATCATAAATAAACAAAATATGAACAAAGAAAAATAATGATCTATTTGCTGGATGTACCAATTCTCTATTCATCACTAAATACTTATTTATCTGTATATTTTTCATATGAACTAATAATTCTTAAAACCACTTAAGACCTAAGCCTATTTTCCTGACTGTTTTTCGAAAATGACGCTCTATTTAAATGAGTATATCTCAAAAACTACAAGGTTCATTTGAATAATTCTGATACCAAAATAAAGGTAACACTTGTGAGATTGCTATTTAAAATAAGTCTATCTTTACCAGACCAAAGTAATAGAAGTTGGAACACAGAAATAAAAGTCAAAACAAATTTAGTCTGACAAAAATGTTCAATTCAAAGGAGAATAGCCCTAAACCTTCATAATGAAGCCTCGAGAAATCTAATTTAAAACTCCTTACCATTAACTGTTTAAAGCCAGATTTATCTATTGTGTATCAGAGATATTAAAGAGAGGTTTTTTTAGAAGAACGTCCAGGCCGACCTTTCTGTTTTCATGATGGTACGTGTTGGAATCAGGCTGCAATATCTGAGGTTTCTCAGGGTGTATTTTATACTTCTGGTGCCAGAATAAAGGTAACACATGTGGGATTGCTGCAGAAGTGTTAAAATAAGTGTATATATTGCCAGACCAGAGTAAGAGAGGATGGAACACAATATATATAAATATAATAATATAATATAAAATAAAAATGATGCCCGATGACGCCTGAGATAGGCACAGGCTCCCCGTGACCCGAGGTAGTTCGGATAAAGCGGTAGAAAATGAATGAATGAATGAATGAATGAATATAAAATAAAAATATAATATTCCATAAATATATTTAATAACATCTCATCATTAACTGGTTCAAGATTTATTGATCTATTGTGTATCAGAGATATTAGAGAGAGGTTTTAGTAGTGACACACATTCCTGTGCCAAGTGCAATGTTGGCACACCTCTGTATATGAGTTTTCTCAGCTAGCGAACTATAAAAGTTCATATAATTGATTTATTCGTCACTATAGGAGTTCATTACATCCAAATCCAACAGTATTCACCACTAACTATAGCACACAGCGCGCATGACTGTATGCCAATCTGAGCGCTTCCTCTTGATAGAGCTAAAAGCCAGCGCTTTTAAAAAGCCAAAATAAAGCAAAAAAAAAAAATAATCCTTTGGAAAGTTGAGTTGGTGCATTTAAATGTCCAGTGTATTTAAATTTTCCGAACGTTGACGATCGATAACTCGACTTCTCGACAGAATTTGCCGAAGTTTGACCCTCTATAGAAAGCTCTGAGCCTCTAGTTTTAGAATTAAGTGAGGTAAGAGCAAAGGTGGTGCCATGGCTGCTTGGTTGCTTTGTGGTTTTTTCCTTGTATTTCTGTGAATATTGGTCACACAGTGATGATCCTTAGATTCTGTGGAATCTCCGCTATCTGATTGAACCAAGGTTGTGTTTATGATTATAGGATTAAAAAGTCTTACAGATGACATGTTTATGAAGTGTGGGTGTCCATTTAAGTGACTGGTGTTGAAATACTGCTGAAAATTAATAATAGTCACATAGTAAAGTTGTTCCTGTTGCTTTAGCATGCTGCATGTGTAGATACATAATACATTAACATATTTTTAAAGCTCATTTGCATATTGGCGTCCATCTTGCCCCCGGTTCTGGGGTCTGTGGAGCTTAGTAGAAGTAAAACAGAGACATTTCAAAATTTATGAATTAAATGTACTGAAAAATAAATATTGTATAATATAATGTTGTATTCAGTAGATTCTGAGTGTTTGTATGTTTGTGTCTGTAGGCTGTGATCTCTCTGCTCAAACTAAATATGAATACAATGGACACCCTGGTGGTTCAGTTCTGTTACTCTGCTCCTGCTCTGACCTGCACACCAAACATCACACATTCACCTGGATGTCCTACAGAACAGGAGGTCTGAAAGACATGTTAAATGATGAACACTACCGTGGCAGACTTCAGCTGTTTAATAACACTTCTCCTGGTAATCTGTCTCTGCTCATATCTGACCTGAGAGAAGAGGATCAGAGAGTCTACAGGTGCAGGACTGAGAAGGATTACAGAGACATGAGTATTTATGTTAAAGGTAAATGATTTAAATACACACTAAAAGTTTATATTTAGTGTAAAATCATCCGTGATCATCCTTGATCAAATAATTAGTAATAGTTACATATGTAGTAAAATGTCTACTCCATTTACCATGAACGGGGAATTAATTTAGGAGTCATATAGTGACACATCAGTATTAAGTTATAAATGACATTAAATACTGATTATGGTATCAGACTGACCTGAACTTTGGACTGGTGTTGGATTGGATTTGTGATATTTCTGTCTAAACTAATATTTATTCTCATAACATTGTAGTGTTTATAGAGCTACATGTCAACTGACATAAGACATAAACAGTAATAAAGACTTCACTAGACGTCACTGTCAACTTGTTGAGTATTTTTTTATCTTAATATCTGATACATCAGAATAAATTTTAATATGACATTAAACATTAAAACCAAACTCTAATTTACAGTCAAAGAAACTCTACATAACACACTAGACCTGGTGTTTATATTAATTTAACATGAACATTGATGAACACAGTCTGTACATCAGCTGATACATTAGGAAGTCTTTTTAAATACATGTCTTTATAAATATTGATTTAGGTTAATGCCACCCATTATTAGGAGTTTATTAAGGAGCCATTTAGCCATATGAAAAAGTCCCTAAAATAATATTTTAACTTTATTTATCAGTGACAGTTCAGTAATCACCAGCTTTATCTCCTACTTTGTGCCTTATTTAAAAGTGACGTGACATACGGCTAAGTATGGTGACCCATACTCAGAATTCGTTCTCTGCATTTGACCCATCCAAAGTGCACACACACAGCATCATGAAATAACTTTTTTATATGAGGCCATCATTTAAAATCATCAGACACACTAATCACCTCACCTAAAAAACACACACACACACACACACACACACACACACACACACACACACACACACACACACACACACACACACACACACACACAGAGCAGTGGGCAGCCATTTTACATTTTTTGGTTAAATCTATTTCTCAATACTGTGTTCACATTTTTAAATCTTTTCACACAGTGAACACAACAGCGGTCTATGTGGACTGAATTATGTAGCACTTTTCTTTAATTTTACACAAAAAGGATTAAAGAATAAATATTTCTTTAAAAGTTCTGTGTAGAGGATGCAGTAGACTACAGGTGCATCACTGAGAAGGAAGAAAGAGACATGAGTATTAATTTTAAAGGTAAATGATTTAAATACACAATAAAGTTCAGATTTAGTGTAAAATCATCGTTGATCATACTTAAAATTATAGTTCCCCATGTAATAAAATGTCTATGACACATCAGTATTAAGTTATAAATGACATTAAATACTGATTATGGTATCAGACTGACCTGAACTTTGGACTGGTGTTGGATTGGATTTGTGATATTTCTCAGTCTAAACTAAGATTTATTCTCATAACATTGTAGTGTTTATAGAGCTAATATCTGATACATCAGAATAAATTTTAATATGACATTAAACATTAAAACCAAACTCTAATTTACAGTCAAAGAAACTCTACATAACACACTAGACCTGGTTTTTATATCAATTTAACATGAACATTGATGAACACAGTCTGTACACCAGCTGATACATTAGGAAGTCTTTTTAAATACGTCTTTATAAATATTGATTTAGGTTCTTGTCACTTATTATTAGGATTTTATTAAGGAGCCATTTAGCCCTATGAAGAAGTCCCTTAAGTAATATTTGAACTTTATTTATCAGTGACGGTTCAGTGATCACCAGCTTCACCTCCTACTTTGTGCTTTAATTACATTTTTTTGGTTAAATCTATTTCTCAGTACTGTGTTCACATTTTTAAATCTTTTCACACAGTGAACACAACAGCGGTCTATGTGGACTGAATTATGTATCACTTTTCTTTAATTTTACACAAAATCATTGAATAACCTCAACTTTAAAATATCATGAATTATTTTCTCAGTCAAACTCAACGGCAAACAAAACTCTGTGTGTCTACAGCTTATATTTCACATGTACTTTTCACCATGCAGTGTGTAGTGTTGTCTCCTCACAGCTCCAGGGTCCATGTTTCAGTCCTGATCTTTGTACTTCATATTGTATTCAGTAGATTCTGAGTGTTTGTATGTTTGTGTCTGTAGGCTGTGATCTCTCTGGTGATAAACATCAGGTAGTTATTAATGGACACCCTGGTGATTCAGTTCTGTTACCCTGCTCCTGCTCTGACCTGCACACCAATCCTCAGATATTCACCTGGACGACTAACAGAACAGGACACTGGACTGATGTGTTAAATGATGAACACTATCGTGACAGACTTCAGCTGTTTAATAACATTTCTCCTGGTAATCTGTCTCTGCTCATATCTGACCTGAGAGAAGAGGATCAGAGAGCCTACAGGTGCAGCACTGGATTAAGGGAATACAGAGACATCAGGATTAATGTTAAAAAAGGTAATACATTTAAATACACAATAAAAGTTATATTTAGTGTGCAACCAGACCTGATGATAAGAACTGAATTATAGTCACTTATGTAACAAACATTACCATAACTGATAGTTTTACTCTACGAGTCATAGTGTGTCACATTAAAATGACACCTATTTGGTGTGCAGGTCAGAGCAGGAGCAGGGTAACAGCACAGAAACACCTTTGTGTCATGTGATTTCTGTCTGATTATCATCACCAGAGAGAGCACAGCCTTCAGAACACACCTTCATTAATACTGTCATAAACCTACATAAACATTAATAAAAGTTTCAGAAGGTGTCAGTGTCATGTTGTTTAATCTTTGTTTTCTTTTAATTTACAATCAGAGAAATAAAATACAGAAGTCTATATCTGATATATTTGTCAATTCTTTCTTTCACATCAGCTGACACTTATTACACTTTATAAATGATGTAGATTCATGTTAGTTGTTGTTTATGTCGGTGGCATTAAACCTCATTAACATGACCCTAATTATGTTACCTTTTATTTTTAAGGATGTTTTTTACAGACATTGTTTCATTAATAACTGAGCGTGAGTGTCATGTGCCATATTACTAACAGTGATTAAAAACAGACTTTATATTTATTAAGGTTTGTCTTTTCAGGAGGAAGAAGAAAAACTTCAACACGCCCGGGTAAAACACACAGAAGACCTCCATCAGAACAGCCTCCAAGTAAAACACCAAACTCTTCACCTGCATCATCCTCAGCAACACTGGAACAAGATAAACAACAAACTCACAGCAGCCTCCTTCTAGTTGACATCCTTTTTAATCAGAATTGAAAAACATATCTACATACAGTAAATTATTTTAAATTAAATTGTTTTACTGTTCTGTTTGTTGGATATTTGAAAGCATAAAGAGAGAGACACACACACAGACACACACACAGACACACACACAGACACACACACAGACACACACACACACACACACACACACACACACACACACACACACACACACACATGTATCACTGAGTTTACTGTTAAATACCAGTCACTGAGTGTGAGTCAAACAGAACTGCAGCCTCCACACCTTACTTGATCACTTCAGAATGTAAAATATAGTTGTAACCACTAGAGGTGTGATATCTGAGTTTATTTCTTTTCACCAGGAACATGTGGAGAGAACGGGATTACTGAAGGACGTCCGGACTGTAAGGGAAAGCCAACAGATCAGGTTAGCAAACGTAAAATGAGTTATAACAGATCTGTTTCTACCTTTAGAGCTTTTGTTGTATTTGTGATACACTGCAGGTAACACACATGACCCACACATGCTTTCACTGAACACTGAGTTATAGGAAATGATCTTCTGCTGCTTCTATCAGAGCAACACGTGTTGTAACCTTCCCATTTTCCCTGGGTCTTTTTGACCCGGCCAGAAGGATTTAATGTGTCATAACTTGGGTTTTCTTGCACATATTTGCCTGAAATTTACCAGGATTGTTCCAAATGATGAACTTTGCAAGTAAAATTAATTTGATCTATTTTCATTGAACTATGTGTTCAGACCAATATATATTTTGCGTTTTGGATCCGTCTGGGTCATTTTGACCTGACCACATTTAGTGGGGCAATAGGTCACACTTTTGCCCTTTTCAGCACAATGAACATACATACAGACACAAAAATGCACACATAAAATGTCCACAAACACACGCACCCAAAACACACACTCACACCCCCTCCACACACTCACACCCCCTCCACACACACACACACACACACACACACACAAATTGGGCATTGCATTTCATTGGGCCTCAGGAAAATATAAAGCCATACATTTGTAAATATTTCACACTTTTGATATGCCTTCGCCTAGCAAAATATGATCTACCGAAATGATGCTACACACACACACACACACACACACACACACACATTGTGTTTTCATATTCAAATTATATTTGTTTCCTCTCTCTTATTTATAAATTTAGTTGCACCAGTCATCTTTGGCTTGGAGATATGCTGAGTAATGTTTGACATTTATCAGTCAGTGGTTATCCAAAATAATATTTAGTAATTTCTGCTTATTTTACTCAAAACATGGCAAAATTTCATAAGGTTTATCGTTGATAAATTAAGTATAATAAAAAACATAAGGAGGTAAACAAAGTTTTATTCACATGAAATTATGACATGTTTTTAAGTGTGTGTGTGTGTGTGTGTGTGTGTGTGTGTGTGTGTGTGTGTGTGTGTGTGTAGCCTGTTGTTGGTTGATCAGATGACATCAAGTGGGCAAAATAGATATTACACACAGAATGGTGATAATTGTAGAATTTTTGATTTATAAGCATTCAAGTCAATTTGGCCTGGAAAAAAACAGGTTTTATTATTTGCTGACATTAAAAATGGTCAAAATGGTTTAAAAACAATCTCCTGCCCTTGAAATATACCAACCTGTAATTGTGCATCAAACTTTGTGCCTCTATCGTGAAAATAATTCAAAATTCCTGTTTTTTTTACTAAAAAATGAGGCATTTTTGTATATAAATAAGGTTTATTATACCATATATATAAATATTGCAAAATATATGTTAATATATTGGAAACAAGACTAAAAAGGTGAAAAAAAAGGCTATCATATATACTTCATTTTTTATAAGCAGTCAAAACAGACAAGGTCAAGTTGACTCAGTGCTCCTAATTTGTATAGGAGGGACAATAGGGAGGGTTAAAGAAAGAAGTCAGATTTGGAGATTTGTGTCGTCTTTACAGGATTTTACCTGTTTCTTGGAGTCACCAGCAAAACCCACAGAATTTTCTGTCTTTCCACAGCCTGAACCTGATCTTGTCACTTTCTGTATTAAATAACACATTAACACAGCCGGAGCAGCTCAGGTCCAGATTAACACTGGAGAGAAAACTGAGTACACCAACATTATAACAAAGTAATCCAATGTAAATATTCTCAGATATTATAGAATAATGCTGAAAACATAATAAATACACACCGTGGTCAAGCACTAGATTATTTCTGGTGGGACTTTTGTATGTGTTTAATTTTACTGTTAAAAAAGGGAAAATGTTCAGATAATTTCTTCATATTCACCTTCATTATGTTAGCTAAGGGTATTGTTCTGCATTCACTTTTTCTGTTAATCATTAAAAACTGCTAATGGATAAAATTGCAAACTATATTTTGAGTGTTCATGACATTTTTCTCATCTTATGTGTCCCATTCTTACATATATCAGGTTAAGAAATGAATGTGCTAGAAGGCTTTTGTGTAAATTAGTTTGTGTAAGAAGTTCTTGTTTGTGACTTTTTAAAACCTTGAGCAAAAAAAAAGAGGAAGATTGTTAAATTTGCATGGATTGAATGTATTATTTTTAATAAATAAATAAAATTTTACATCAATATAATCAATACAATTATTTATAATATTTAAACAGAATCACCCAAACAATCACAAAAGCCGGATTTTGTGGTAAGTAAATAGTGTAATAAATAAATTGTGAAATTTGAAGTCTACCAATCTTCCAATTACTCCGTCCAGGGTGTATCCTGCCTTGATGCCCGATGACGCCTGAGATAGGCACAGGCTCCCACGTGACCCGAGAAGTTCGGATAAGCGGTAGAAGATGAATGAATGAATCTTCCAATTATTTGTTAATGAATAGCTGATTCCTTTAACTTGAGCACAAAGGGATCATTAAATAAAGAAACCTGTAAATGAACCACATTATTATTCTAAGTGTTAAGGCACCACCTAGTGGTCAAAGTAGAACATGGACTTTTACATGTGACAAATTCAAGCAGAATTCTCAAATGTTTACATTTACATGACATTGTTTACAATTACAAGTTGCTGTACTGAGGTTATGGTATGTGTGAAATTCTCTAATTTAAATGGTCACGTGGTACTGATTAGTTTTCTATAACAGCAGCTCTAACAGTAGTGCTGGTTGTAATTGAAATCACAGGTTTATGTTAATGCTTTATGAACATTTACCTTGTAAATGTCTCTTGTAGATTGAATTTCTTTCTCGGTTGTTTCACTGATTTCTTGTACACACCTGTCTTGGGTTTCCTTGATTGGTTCATTGTTTATTGCTTATCGTTCCTTTCAGTGAGAGGTTAATATCTGTTGTATTAATGATGTTGTGGAGTCTTGTTTTGTATCTTTTTTAAATTTTAATTCTTGGTTTTATTTGTTTGTTTGTTTGTCTATTTAAATATTGTCTTGATGATACTTGATCTTTTAAAACAATGATCAAATCAGGTCCTACACTTGACCCCCAAATCTTTACAAAACACAATATTAATGCTGCAGATGAATATTACTCCAGCTTGATTTCAAATTATTTTATTATCAGATTCAGACTTCCTCTGAGGAAAAAAAAAGAAAACTAATGCAAAATGAACATGACTTAGTAAATCGTCCTGTTTTATTCAACAGAATGTTATTTGTAGAGGACTTTTAACAGTAAACATTGTCACAAGCAGCTTTAAAAATTACTTCAAATTCTGACCAAGCTGGAATATGTGAAGGAAATTTTATCCTATTCCTGTTCATGTGACATTAAGGCTCTTCTTTCTTCTTTCTGCAAAAATCTGAATGTAGATTTAGATCACTAATGAGAAATTATCTGTAGTTAAGCTGTAGTAACAGCTTTGTAACACAAGATGGCGTTTAGTTTAGTTTCTATATTAGCAGGCTTATTATTATTATTATTATTATTATTATTATTATTTTCTCATTTTTATTATTATTTTTTAATGTTTTACATCTTCTCAAATATCTTAAGGACACGTTTGTCTTGTAAATTCTATATACATTTAGTGTGGGTTTGTGTGTGTGTGTGTGTGTGTGTGTGTGTGTGTGTGTGTGTAATGGAGTAAGTGTTCATTTTTTTTTTTAATGAGAAATGACATAGTGGTTGTTGTGGTTTCCTGAAAACCAAAGTGTATAAAGAGAGACACTCAGTCAGTGTGTCAGTGTGTGTGTTTCACACTGAGGGACTGGTGTGTGTGTGTGTGCAGAAGAATCAGTAATGATGAAGTGCTTATATCTTTTGTATGTCGTGTTTCACGTCTCTGCAGGTGAGTGAAGTTATTTTTTATTTTCTATTACAGAAAGGAGAGAGAATATTATCCAGTTCTTAGTTCAGCTGCTTTGTGTTTAGTTCATGTGGTTTCTGTCCAGACTGGGTTTACAGTAGGGTGGAGTTCAGCTCTGTTTCTAAAAAATAAACCAAACACTGTCAAATGTTTATTAATTAGAGAATTAACAATGTTAACAAGTCATTTATTAATGGTTTTGTATTTTAATGTCATTTTTACTAAAATTGTATATTTTTAGACCAGCATGTACTTCTAATTACTCTGTTCAAAAATGTGTAAACATACACAACATGCCTTGTGTTATAATGTACTTATTTAGACCTGTTCAGATTTGATCATGTGAATGTATCTATAATAAATCACATAAAGCATAGTAGAAAAGTTACTTCCTGTAACTTGTAGGTCACTTCTTCACTCTGGTCTTAGCTGTAAATAGATGTGTCTCTGTCACTGATGTCACTCCACGTCCTACATCATATTTAGAGTTTTTATTTTTTAGAATTAGTTACATGCATTTAACAACATAACACTCTCAACAATGGTATATTTGGACTCTCCTATATATCAATTTTCATTTCTTTGACACAATTTACTGAAATAGATTAAATTTCAATTTTTGTAAAAGTAAATAAAATGATTAAAATAATATTATTAGCTGATTATCAGTTCATCTTCATGATGTTTTCTATTTTTAATAATGTGTAAACTATTTTACAAAAGTATAAATGTGTGGCTCTATGAGCAGTGTGGTGGACTGGTGGAATTTCTGCGTCACTTCTCTCTGGTCTTAGCTGTAAATAGATGTGTGTGAATTTCACACCTTTTTCTGATGTCTCTCTGTCACTGCTGTCTTTTTGACCACCGACTTCACTTCCTACATCACATTTAAAGTCTTTATTTTTTGCATGTCACTAATTGTAAATGTATAAACACTTTGTTCACCTTTTCAAAAGTAGTAAGCGTCTTTTAATACTATGCATTTGTCTTAAAACAAATAAAAAAGTAAAAAAGCTGATTTCTACTTTAGCCTTACCAAGCTGTGTTGTATATTTCATTCAACTTTATACACCCCATTAAATATTCAGTTCTTTATTAAAAAATGTCAATATGTCAGTCAATATAAATATTATTAAGAAATGTCAATATCAGGCATGTGTGAAGTGTTTTGATGGTTATAGTGCATTAAGGATGTGAGGTTAACTGCTGTAATGAGCTGCACGCTCGTAATAGTAATAGTAGGTGACAATAGTATTGATAAATGTTTATGTTATTAGAAAAACACTGGAAACTGATCAGTTTAAAGAAATCTGCACTTTGTGTTGTATTTCTCTCTCCAAGTGGTCTTTACTTACAGATGTAGTTATAACATTGAGTCAAAACAAGTGGAACAAATACACACATGATCACAGGATAGTGTAACACACACAGTAGTTAGGAACTGGGCTGAGAAACAAGAGATTCAGGTTTTGAGTTCAGCTGATGATGTTCCACTACTGACCCTGTGTGTTTAAGTAAACCTCTTAATGACAAACTGGACAATTCCTTCAACCTCATGACTTGTTTTTTTTCTCTCACCATCAGCTGTGAGCTTTATATTGACCAGTGAACCTTTATTAATTATACCAATACTAAGATATGGAAATAAACAAATCATCATAATATGATATCATAAATAAACAAAATATGAACAAAGAAAAATAATGATCTATTTGCTGGATGTACCAATTCTCTATTCATCACTAAATACTTATTTATCTGTATATTTTTCATATGAACTAATAATTCTTAAAACCACTTAAGACCTAAGCCTATTTTCCTGACTGTTTTTCGAAAATGACGCTCTATTTAAATGAGTATATCTCAAAAACTACAAGGTTCATTTGAATAATTCTGATACCAAAATAAAGGTAACACTTGTGAGATTGCTATTTAAAATAAGTCTATCTTTACCAGATCAGAGTAATAGAAGTTGGAACACAGAAATAAAAGTCAAAACAAATTTAGTCTGACAAAAATGTTCAATTCAAAGGAGAATAGCCCTAAACCTTCATAATGAAGCCTCAAGAAATCTAATTTAAAACTCCTTACCATTAACTGTTTAAAGCCAGATTGATCTATTGTGTATCAGAGATATTAAAGAGAGGTTTTTTTAGAAGAACGTCCAGGCCGACCTTTCTGTTTTCATGATGGTACGTGTTGGAATCAGGCTGCAATATCTGAGGTTTCTCAGGGTGTATTTTATACTTCTGGTGCCAGAATAAAGGTAACACATGTGGGATTGCTGCAGAAGTGTTAAAATAAGTGTATATATTGCCAGACCAGAGTAAGAGAGGATGGAACACAATATATATAAATATAATAATATAATATAAAATAAAAATGATGCCCGATGACGCCTGAGATAGGCACAGGCTCCCCGTGACCCGAGGTAGTTCGGATAAAGCGGTAGAAAATGAATGAATGAATGAATGAATGAATGAATATAAAATAAAAATATAATATTCCATAAATATATTTAATAACATATCATTAACTGGTTCAAGATTTATTGATCTATTGTGTATCAGAGATATTAGAGAGAGGTTATAGTAGTGACACACACTCCTGTGCCAAGTGCAATGTTGGCACACCTCTGTATATGAGTTTTCTCAGCTAGCGAACTATAAAAGTTCATATAATTGATTTATTTGTCACTATAGGAGTTCATTACATCCAAATCCAACAGTGTTCACCACTAACTACAGGACACAGCGCACATGACTGTATGCCAGTCTGAGCCGCTTCCCCTCGATAGAGCTAAAAGCCAGCGCTTTTAAAAAGCCAAAATAAAGCAAAAAAAAAATCCTTTGGAAAGCTGAGATGGTGCATTTAAATGTCCAGTGTATTTAAATTTTCCGAACGTTGAAGATCGATAACTCGACTTCTCAACAGAATTTCCTGAAGTTTGACCCTCTATAGAAAGCTCTAAGCCTCCAGTTTTCGTATCAAGCGAGGTAAGAGCAAAGGTGGTGCCATGGCTGCTTGGTTGCTTTGTGGTTTTTTCCTTGTATTGCTGTGAATATTGGTCACACAGTGATGATCCTTAGATTCTGTGGAATCTCCGCTTTCTGACTGAACCAAGGTTGTGTTTATGATTATAGGATTAGAAAGTCCTACAAATGACGTTTATGAAGTGTGGGTGTCCATTTAAGTGACTGGTGTTGAAATACTGCTTTATTTAATTGAAAATAATAGTACACATAGTAAAGTTGTTCCTGTTGCTTTAGCATGCTGCATGTGTAGATACATAATACATTAACATATTTTTAAAGCTCATTTGCATTGGCGTCCATCTTGCCCCCGGTTCTGGGGTCTGTGGGGCTTAGTAGAAGTAAAACAGAGACATTTCAAAATTTATGAATTAAATGTACTGAAGAATAAATATTGTATAATTTAATGTTTTATTCAGTAGATTCTGAGTGTTTGTATGTTTGTGTCTGTAGGCTGTGATCTCTCTGCTCAAACTAAATATGAATACATTGGACACCCTGGTGGTTCAGTTCTGTTACCCTGCTCCTGCTCTGACCTGCACACCAAACCTCACACATTCACCTGGATGTCCTACATAAGAGGAGGTCTGAATGACATGTTAAATGATGAACACTACCGTGGCAGAATTCAGCTGTTTAATCACATTTCTCCTGGTAATCTGTCTCTGCTCATATCTGACCTGAGAGAAGAGGATCAGAGAGACTACAGGTGCAGCACTGAGAAGGAACACAGAAACATGAGTATTAAGGTTGAAGGTAAATGATTTAAATACACAATAAAAGTTTATATTTAGTGTAAAATCATCCTTGATCATACTTAAAATGAATTATAGTTACATATGTAATAAAATGTCTACTCCATTTACCATGAACGGGGACTGAAGGGGAATTAATTTAGGAGTCATATAGTGACACACCAGTATTAAGTTATAAATGACATTAAATACTGATTATGGTATCAGACTGACCTGAAGTTTGGACTGGTGTTGGATTGGATTTGTAATATTTCTCAGTCTAAACTAAGATTTATTCTCATAACATTGTAGTGTTTATAGAGCTACATGTCAACTGACATAAGACATAAACACTAATAATATCTTCACTAGACGTCACTGTCAACTTGTTGAATGTTTTTTTATCTTAATATCTGATACATCAGAGTAAATTGTAATATGACATTAAACATTAAAACCAAACTCTAATTTACAGTCAAAGAAACTCTACATAACACACTAGACCTGGTGTTTATATCAATTTAACATGAACATTGATGAACACAGTCTGTACATCAGCTGATACATTAGGAAGTCTTTTTAAATACATGTCTTTATAAATATTGATTTAGGTTCATGTCACTTATTATTAGGAGTTTATTATGGAGCCATTTAGCCCTATGAAGAAGTCCCTAAAATAATATTTTAACTTTATTTATCAGTGACGGTTCAGTGATCACCAGCTTCACCTCCTACTTTGTGCCTTATTTAAAAGTGACGTGACATACGGCTAAGTACGGTGACCCAAACTCAGAATTCGTTCTCTGCATTTGACCCATCCAAAGTGCGCACACACACACACACACACACACACACACACACACACACACACACACACACACACACACACACACACACACAGAGCAGTGGGCAGCCATTTTACATTTTTTGGTTAAATCTATTTCTCAATACTGTGTTCACATTTTTAAATCTTTTCACACAGTGAACACAACAGTGGTCTATGTGGACTGAATTATGTAGCACTTTTCTTTATTTTTACACAAAAAGGATTAAAGAATAAATATTTCTTTAAAAGTTCATTTGAAAATATTGTACTTCATGTTGTATTCAGTAGATTCTGAGTGTTTGTATGTTTGTGTCTGTAGGCTGTGATCTCTCTGCTCAAACTAAATATGTTTACATTGGACACCCTGGTGGTTCAGTTCTGTTACCCTGCTCCTGCTCTGACCTGCACACCAAACCTCACACATTCACCTGGGAGGCCTACATAAGAGGAGGTCTGAAAGACATGTTAAATGATGAACACTATCGTGACAGACTTCAGCTGTTTAATAACATTTCTCCTGGTAATCTGTCTCTGCTCATATCTGACCTGAGAGAAGAGGATCAGAGAGCCTACAGGTGCAGCACTGGATTAAAGGAATACAGAGACATCTGGATAAATGTTAAAGGTAAAGCATTTAAATACTCAATAAACGTTTATATTTAGTGTGGAAACAGTCCTGATGAGAACTGAATTATAGTCATATATGTAACAAACATGTCTACTAAATTTACAATAACTGATGGTTTTACTCTACGAGTCATAGTGTGTCACATTAAAATGACACCTATTTGGTGTGCAGGTCAGAGCAGGAGCAGGGTAACAGCACAGAAACACCTTTGTGTCATGTGATTTCTGTCTGATTATCATCACCAGAGAGAGCACAGCCTTCAGAACACACCTTCATTAATACTGACATAAACCTAAATGAACATTAATACGGTATTAATTAATTAATAATTAAGTTTAAGAAGGTGTCAATGTCATGTTGTTCAATCTGTCTTCATATTTTGTTCTGATTTACAGTCAGAGAAATAAAATATAGAAATCTGTATCTGATATCTTTGTCAATTCTCTCAGTCTTTACATCAGCTGACACTTATTACACTTTATAAATCTTCATGTAGGTTCATGCCAGTTGTTGTTTATGTAGGTGTCATTTAACCTCATTAACATGACACTAATTATGTTACCTTTTATTTTTAAATAAGTTTTTAATGTCAACCCAAAACAGGTTGTTTCGTTAATAACTGAGCGTGAGTGTCATGAGCCATATTAGTAACAGTGATTATAAACAGACTTTATATTTATTAAGGTTTGTCTTTTCAGGAGGAAGAGAAACTTCAACACGCTCGGGTAAAACAGACAGAAGACCTCCATCAGAACAGCCTTCAAGTAAAACAACAAACTTTCCACCTGCATCATCCTCAACAACACTAGAACAAGGTAAACACCATGCTTTACTCCAGGGTCATGTGTCGTATTACTAACAGTGATAAACATTCTTTATTCTTAAATTTTGTGTTTTTTGTAGGAAGAAGGGAATCTTCAACACGCTCAGAGACAACAGACAGAAGACCTCCAACAGAACAGCCCCAGATCACAAAAATCTCTGCACCTACATCATCCTGTACTGTACTGGAACAAACTAAACAACAACCACACAGCAGCCTCCCTTTGGGTGCCAAAACTTTTAATCAGTACTGAAAATATATGATAGTATTATTATCCTTATTAAAACATTTTATATGGTTTTGTTGTTGTTGTTGTTTTTTCCAGTTCTCAGCATTGTGGCTGCTTTTCTGTTGGTGATAGTTGGTGTAATGGCATTTATTTGTTGGAGACGCAAAGGTACAAAACACACACAGATTTTGAAATCGATTAATTAGTACAATTTCCACAAACTTCCTTTTGTGTCTCAATCAAAAAAGTCAGTCAGTAACTATATATGTTTGATAGTGTGATTTCTGAGGTCTTTTCCCATTAGGAAGAAGATGTGGAAAGAACGTGATAACTGAAGGACATCCAAAGCAGAAGGATCAGGTTAGTGTACATTAGGCCTGGATTCAGCTGTATTTTTGTCGTCATGTGACATCTTTAAGTCTTAAATGTACTGAACAACACCTGGTGTAAATAAAGAAGTCAGATTTGGAGATTTACGTCATCTTTACAGGATTTTACCTGCTTCTTTGAGACAACAGTAGAAGTAACAGAAATGTTATATATAGAATTTTCCTCTTCTGTCTTTCACAGACTGTTCCTGATGTTACTTACTCTACTGTAAGCCACATTCACACAGCCGGAGCAGCTCGGGTCCAGATCAGTGTGGGAGAGAAAACTGAATATGCCAGCATTGTAACAAATTAATCTGCAGTAAATATATAGAATAATGCTGAAATCATACAATAGATTAAATACATACCATGGTAAGCACTGGATTCACAATATTGACTTGGTTTATTTCCTGTGATTTGTTTATAACCATAAATAGCAGATTGTAATCATGTGGGTAATCTTACAAATCATGATTTTAGTGTTTTGTTATTTTATATCTTTTGTGTAGCATTCTGCAAAAAAAAAAGTTCATCACTCTGTTTTGTGTAAGACATGGTGTCCTCTTTTCCATAAAAACTAGAAATCTTAGGGTCTGTGGCTTACTTGGTCTTTTTCTGTGTGAACGTGTATGTTTCTGTGCATGTGTGTGTAGACACAGGCATAAATATGTCTGTGTGTGGACAATTCCCTTTCAGGCAGATTTCAGACAGATTGATTTTTACTCCTTGTAGAAGCATCATGTGATCATGTAATGTGTTATGTTACCCGATTTTAATTGTCTTTGTCGATTTATTGTGTATTATCAAGTTCGGGTTTGAAATTGTTTTCATTGTCTTTGTTTTCAGGCCTGTTTCTAAGTATTTGTGTATTGTTTTGTTTCTGTTGTGTCATTTTATAGCTAAATAAAACAAGAAAGGTTTTTAATCCTGCACATGGGTCTGATTCATTGTGATTTCCATCGTGACTGTGTGTGTCTTTGGGGGGTGGGGTGTCAGGGTTCCTGCAATGATTCTTTTTTACCTGACAAACCATAAACTTAAAAATATAATATAGATATATCTGGGTTGATGAAAGACTGTCAGTGACCTCAAACCTGAAATCATTTTGACAATTTTATGAACCGTAACAATGTCACAAACCAAACTAGCATAAAATGTGGCCTATTATGAAACATCTGTTAAATGTAACATCTGTAGCCTGTTTAAAAAAAGACTTATGTGTATATGTATGTGTGTGTTTCTGTATGTGTGTGCGATGAAGTAAATGATAGAATATGTTTTCAAAACTGAGAAATGACATAATGGTTGTTGTGGTTTCCTGAAAACCAAAGTATATAAAGAGAGACACTCAGTTGCATGTAACTATTCTAAATGTATAAACACTTTGTTCACATTTTCAAGTCATAACAGCGTCTTTTAATAAAATGCATTTGTCTTACAGCAAATAAAAAACAGTAGAACAGCTGAGTTCTACTTCAGCCTTACCAAGGTGTTGTATATTTCATTTAACTTTATACACACCATTAAATATTCAGTTCTTTATTAAGAAATGTCAATATATAAGTCTCTTATTTTAATTTGTACCTGTAGATAAAAATGATGTAAATGCTTGTAAAGAACAAAAAACTCACTTTGTTTTCACTTATTAAACAAAATGAGTATTTCACTTCCTGCATTACATCATATTTACAGTTTTTATTTTTTACAATTAGTTACACACATTTAACAACACTGTGTTCACATTTTCAAAACTCACAACAGTGGTATATTTGGACTCTCCTATATATCACTTTTCATTGCTGACAATTCAGTAAAATCAATTCAATACATTTCTTTAAATTATTTTTTGTATAAGTAAATAAAGCTTTTATTTTTTGCATGTAACTAATTGTAAATGTATAAACAGTGTCCACAAGTCAAAACACATAACATTGTCTTTTAATAAAATTCATTTGTCTCAAAGCACAAAAAAGTAGAAAGTGATGTAATTACTTGAAAGCAACAAAAAAAAAAACTCACTTTGTTTTCACTTATTAAACAAAAAAAAGCAACAAAATGAGTATTTCAACTAGGGATGGGCGATATGGCCTAAAATCCATATTGCGATATACATTGCAGCCTCTTGCGATAACGATATATATTGTGATATATAAATTATAATTAGAACCATTTCAGAACAGGTTACACAGACCCTTAGGAAAGCCAAACTGCTAAATGTATTTTTTAAGAAATAAAGAAACGTATGTTGTTTTGAGAACATTTATTGTGCAAAAGCAAAACTGTAATTATACAACAAAATGTTGCAGATAAATAAAAGTCTTTCCTTCTAAAAGGCACTATACTTAGTTCAAGTCATTGGTTCTTAAATGCCACCCAAGTTGCAGAGAACATAAAAACTGGTGTCTTTTTAGTTAAGGAACATACACTGTACTGAAAATACTTCCAGTATTAATTAGGCAAAGAAAATTATTCTGTGTAAATGCACAGACACTTTAAATAAAAGCATATTTCAAACCTGCAGCCGAGGGAACACATTTGGTTTTAAACATTTTGTTCTCCTAATGAAATTAAAACTGGTGTCTTGTTAATAAAGGAACGGACACTGTGAATTAGGGATATACTTCCAGTATTAGGCATGGCTATTTTAAATAAAGAAAATTCTTCCAAGTGTAGTGCACATACTTCAAATGAAAACATTATAAAGTGCTAAATGAAAGCACAAAATAAATAAATAAAATACTTTCAGTATAAGGAACATATACATCAACTAAAGAGAATTTTTAAAGTATAAAAGTTTCTTTACAGTAGTGGCATGCCATATATACAGTAAAAAGTGCAAATGACACAAAATATGCAAAGCACAGGAAAAATGGTCTGGTGTTAGCATGTTAGCCTGTTAGCTCTTCCTAATATAAGGAGTACCTTTTGAAAATGACTGTTGGATTTAGGTTTGGATTAGTTCCTGTTTTTTCTGTCATGCGTTCTTCGTACTGGATCTTGCGGTTGGCTGCATTGCCTGGCAATACTGGTGGTATTCAAGGACATGTTTAGTTTTGAGGTGGTAGAACAGATTAGTCGTGTTACCGCTCTTAGCTGGAACTTTTGCCCCACACACTCTACAGAGTATATTTTTCTGCTGCTCGTCGGACGGCTTAAATCCAAACCAATAATAGATGTTGCACCGGTCTTTTTCACGAGCTCCTCTGTTTCGCTGATGCTTTCAGCCATGTTCATTCAAGATGACGAATATGATGATTCGTTGCAGCCAGCTGCAGCTCGTGGCTCTAACTTTCGCAGGTAGATTGCGTCATCAACATGCATTATCGCGATAGTGCAATAGAATTAAAATCTCTATCGTAGGCCAATTTTGTATCGTTTATATCGTATATCGTTTATATCGCCCATTACTAATTTCAACTGAGGAAAAAGTTAGGACACCCTGTCCCATAATAGCTAGTGTTTCCCACTTTGGCTAAAAACAAGAAAACAACAAACTCTCCACCTGCATCAGCCTAAACAAAACTGGATCAAGCTAAACAGCCACCACACAGCAGCCTCCTTATGGGTGAGACACTTTTTTTTAAACAGCATTGAATCACATCTCTATTATTCCATCCTTTACCATATTGCTTGTGTTTTATTCCACAGTTTTCAGCATTCTGGTTGTGTTATACCTGGTATATAGAACCATGAATTCTGCTGTCTACCCAAAGAACAAAGAAAGGACAATGTGCGGCCATCTGTTCGTGACCTCGAGCTGAAGCAAATTTGACCTGGATCCTATTGAGATGCTGTGGCATGCCCTTAAAAAGGTGGTTCATGCACAAACCCGCCAATGTGGCTGAATTACAACAATTCTACAAAGACAAGTGGACCAAAATTCCTCCACAGCGCTGTAACAGACTCATTGCAAGTTGTCGCTAATGCTTGATTGCAGTTCTTGCTGCTAAGGGTGGCCCAACCAGTTATAAGGTTTAGGGGGCAAGCACTTTTTCACACAGGGCCATGTAGGTTTGGATTTTGTTTTCCCTTAATAATAAAAACCTTCATTTAAAAACTGCATGTTGTGTTTACTTGTGTTATTTTTGACTCATATTTAAATATGTTTGATGATCTGATGGGGGGCACGGTGGCTTAGTGGTTAGCACGTTCGCCTCACACCTCCAGGGTTGTGTGTTCGATTTCTGCCTCCGCCTTGTGTGTGTGGAGTTTGCATGTTCTCCCCGTGGCTCGGGGGTTTCCTCCCCCGGTACAAAGACATGCATGGTAGGTTGATTGGCATCTCTGGAAAATTGTCCGTAGTGTGATTGTGTGAGTAAATGAGAGTGTGTGTGTTCCCTGCAATGGGTTGGCACTCCGTCCAGGGTGTATCCTGCCTTGATGCCCGATGAAGCCTGAGATAGGCACAGGCTCCCCGTGACCTGAGGTAGTTCGGATAAGCGGTAGAAAATGAATCAATGAATGAATGATCATCTGTTACATTAAAGTGTGACAAACATGCAAAAAAAGTAAAAAATCCTGAAGGGAGCCAACACTTTTTCACACCACTGTATATTGAATATACACCATGGCCAAGCATGGGATTTACAATTGCTTCAGATAGTTTGCTACAACAACATTTGTTTTTATACATTTTAAATGTATAATATGTATAATACAAGTAAATGTACATTTTAAATATATAAAGCAGATTCTATATCAGGTTAAGAATCAAATGCTGTTGAGATCTTCTGCCATCATGCTGTTGTGTAAGAAGACTGCTATAGGAGTTCTTCTTTGTGACTTCGACTTTGGGTAAAAATAAATGAAGGATAATTATTGAATTGGACCAAATTGAATGTGTATTTCTGACCTAGCTTTTGTGAAATTTGCCTAATAATCCTTGTAGTTTGTTACAGATGTTAAAAAGAACACATTATTGATTATAAAAATGTAAAGGATGTACACATTGAGCGTGGAGTATTACACAGTATGCTCTGTGTATGGAATAAAAAATGTTGGTTACCTGAAGCTGTGAGAAAGAGGATGTAGCCATTTTCCCATCAGCCTCCACACTGTCTTGACTAGACATGCGGTCACTGACATGCTGAGTGTTTCACACTGGCTCTAAAGTGCCACGAGAGCAGGTGGATATTTCTGCGTGTGGTTTTGTAAAAAAACAGAAACTGCCAACAGATAGCTTCCTGTTTGTGTGTGTTTGTGTGTGTGTGTGTGTGTGTGTGTGTTGAGAAAAAGGGATGTATGACACTGTTTGCAAAAAATATCACTGTTATATGAACATTTTTTCCTGAAACCTACTAATATTTACTCTGGTTAACCAGGGATCATTAAACCATAGTAACATATGTACTATAGTCTGGACTAGGGTTGAGAACCGAGAAACGGTTCTTATTCAGAGCCGGTTCTGTTTTTTAACAGGAACCAGAACCGGAATTTTTAAGTTTCCGTTCCAAACGCGGTTCCGATGCGATGCCGGGGAAAGCGCTGGGAGCGGTCACTTTAAATAGCCACGTCTTACCTCATGAATATTAATTGTTTGCACTGTTTACAGTCATGCAACCAAATTAACGCAGCTTACCACAGCTAACCCTAGGTACGCTTTGTATTAAACATGTCTAAAAAAAAGTCAAAAGTGTGGATTAATATCCAAAGCTACAACAATGAAGAAAATCTACCCCCTCTGAGAGGGTTTTCTCCACAGCTAGATATACAATAAGCCAGGAAAGGTGCGGACATGTTAATTTTTCTTCAGAAAAATTGCTGTTTTGCTAAGTTGTAATTCTGGATGTTAAATTTGATGTTGGATTTAGGCAATCCTTAAAGATATTTTGATTTGCAGTAACAGTAAAAAAAAAAAAAAAAAAAAAAAAAAAATTGGTGATGGTGATTACGTAGGTATGACTTTAAACAAATTAGCATATCGTGATGTCACTGACTGGGTCTTCAACCCGTGCCTTCAGGCGCATCATTGCAAATGCTGGGCACAGTTTTTCCAGAATTTCATGCCAAGTTAAAGTGGTGTCGAGCTGTTTTAATTAATTTTTTAGATGTATTATGCCCGAACTCGTATGACTTTGAATAGCGACAGCAAACATTTTGTTTACTGAAGAGTAAAAAAAAAGGTCAGTCTTAATGCAAATTTACAACCGGCAAGTCGGTCGGACTTAAAGCAAAAAAATAATAATAACTTTAATCCGTCCTAAATTGACAGGGTTGGTCAGGTTACGGCAAACAAGAATATTTTTAAGGATGTGCTTATTAAAATTTAAATTGATATGAATTGAAATGCTCTGTTTAAAATATTTAAAGAGTGATTAATAAACACAAATGGTATTGTTTAAGTATCGTGCATTATTTTTCACATTTCTTTAATTATGGAATCAGAACCGGGATTCGTAAGGCAGAATCGGAACCGGAATCAGAACCGGAAAATTTCTTTTGATAACCCAACCCTAGTCTGAACCCACATGTGTTTTCCCCTCAGTCTGTTAAAAGGTGTCATTGCTGCCACCTGTGTCTCATTTCTCCTGTGGTTATTTCTTCTGTTTCTCAATTTAGTTGCTTGGTGTTGGGTTGCTTTTAGGCCAGACTTTTTGGGCTATTATAAATTGTGCTGTTTGTTATGTTGTGGATGATTTCAAACCTTTTTGTGAATTTTTACCTTTTGCTTAGAGAATCTGTTTCTGTTGAATTCGTTCTTTGGATTTTTAACTGACTTTTTTTTTGTCCTTCACACTGTGGAGCTATTTCTGACTTTCACAATGCAGACCCAAGTTCGACTCCTCACTCCGGCCACGATCTGTTCCTATTGTGTTATATTCACATTCATTATGGTAGCTAAGGGTATTGTTCCCTATTCGCTTTATCTGTTAATCATTAAAAACTACTGATGGCTGATCGTGCTAATTATATTTTCAGTATGTGTGACATTTTGTATTTTCTGTGTCCCATTCATATATCAGCCATCAGATATATCAGGTTAAGAAATGAATGCTGTATAAGGCTTTTGTGTAAATAGGCTGCTACAGAAATCCTTGTTTGTGACTTATTAAGACCTAAAATAAAGGATGTACGAGTGTGTGCTCGTTGAATGTGGAGCATTACACAGTATTCTGTGCATGGCATAATGATGATTAACTGAAACCTGAGAAAGGGGAAGTATTCATTCTCCCATCAGCCCCAATGCTGCCCTGACCACAGTCTTCTGGTCGTTCTGACATGCTGAGTGTCTCACACTGGCTCTAACATGAGAACACTAGTTATATGCACAACTGTGTTTTTATCAACATCCTGTCAACAAAATGTTCTCTCTCACAGTGAGCTAGGGGTGTTCAGTGGTTAAGGTGTTGGGCTACTGATCGGAAGGTCATGGGTTTGAACCCCAGGTCCACCAAGCTGCCACTGCTGGGCCCCTGAGCAAGGCTTAACCCTCAGTTGCTCAGTTGTAAGTCACTCTGGATAAGGGTGTTATCTAAATGCCGTAAATGTAAATGAATGGACACCCAGGTGAGTTAAACTAGAGGAAAGAGGACCAGTACTTCTAGGTTCACAGGGAGAAGTGGTGAGAGATTAAAAGAACAGACAGCCAACACAAGTAAGTTTGAATTTTGTTGAAAGATTTATATAAAGAAAATTTATAAATGAAATAAATCAATTAACTGTTTCTCTTTCAGGTAAAGTGGAGACAATAAAAAAAAAGAATGGTGATCAATAAACAACAATGAAATTACTGAATAAATGGAGAAAAAAGAACAATTAAACTTTTCTTTTTCAATGAAAGTTTTTCTTATTATGAACTGTTATTATTCTTCATTAATCTCCTTTTTAAGACTTATTGCTTTTTAAATCTTTTTGAAACTAAGTCTGTCTTTAATTTAAATGTCAATTTAATATTTTTTCTTTTAATGTTCTTATTACTTCATCTTTAAATCGAAACAATACAGGTATTGAATAAATAACAAAAAGAACAAAACAATTAATTAATTAAAATGTTAATGTGTAATTCAAACACAGTTCAGTAGTGTTTTTTTTTTTTTTTTTAAATAAATACTAGTCTCTGAAATAAAAAAGTATGGACGAATTGTTCGATACAACAGAAGGAAGCCTGGACTGTTCAGGCTTCATTCTGTCGTATTGAACAGAATAATGTGGACAAAAAGAGAGAAAAACAGTTCAACTTCAGTTCACTCACAGTTTCTTTTTCCTCCGTCCGGGAAAACTAGCATTAATCCGCTGAAAACGTTCGATGGTTGTGTTGAAATAATAGTTCTCTGTGAGGCTTCGCCATTTCCCACGAGGTGATGAGCTTTATATGTGTCATCGCCGTGTTCACATTGAAAAACTCTAAAATAACTCAAAAACAAAATGAAGTTCAGTTCAAAAGTTATAACCAAAGTCTTTCAAGACGTTTTGTCTGGTTTTCGCTCACAATCACTGATATATTTTATCAGAATCTTTCTGCTTGTATCTTCCCTCTTCTCTCTCTGTTTTCTCGCTAGTTGCTTTCCTGATTGTTCGGTCAGCAGTGAGCTCCACCTCACATTTTCTTAAAGGAACATTAAAGGCGGGGTCTCCGATGTTTGAAAGCCAATGTTGACATTTGAAATCACTAAAACAAACACGCCCCTAACCCAAATGGGTCTCATCCCAATATTGATAGCTCCGCCCACACATACATACGTAACCCAGGCATCTAATAGAAAGAAATGTGTCTTTATCATAGTTGAAGGGAAGAACAATACGATTGCAGATAAACAAACAAGCAAAAATGACACACAAGCATAATCATGCAAAGACAAGGAAAAAAGTGCCTCGGTGTCTTAAGAAAAGTCGGCTGCATATTCACAGATTTGATTTTCCCGAGTCAATAACTCCTGAGCTAAACGCTGTTACTAGCAAAACGCGGCTGTAGCTGCCTCTCTACATTACTATGACAGAAAAGAGGTGTTATTTGTGTAGTAACAGCGTTTAGTTCAATCTGTGAAAATGCGGCCAACTTCCTGCTCCTTCAGTTCTCTCCAGCGCTGGAAAGCTGATCCTATATTAACACGTCCTACTTCCTGCCTTATCGTAAGCCTTTTTTTTGCTTTCTTTCTTTGTTTTTATCCTCCATGTCAATGTTAAATCCGCTTTCTGCGGATGTCACACATGCGCACTGAACAATCTCTCCACCCATATTGACAAGACCCACCTCTTACTGCTCATTGGCTACACGTTTGTTTTGATTTTTGTTTTGTTTGTCGTCCCGACTCAGTTTTCTGAAGCATTTCTTAAATATCGGAGACCCCACCTTTAACTATGTACATGTCTTACATTCACAACATATGCAAACAACCAGAAAAGAAAACATACTCTATAATTATCACTTATGAAAAGTTTTAAATTTGCATTTTTTCGTTCTTTTAGTAATCCCTGAGGCTTACCACTTTCTCCTTATTATTTTTTTCTTATCGTAATCTCTCTGGGTTACATGTACATGCTGAAACCATTCAACACAAGTCACATATCGACATCATGTATGTCACAGTATTTACAATATGTCACTGTCACATCTTTCCCTGGAAACGACTTCATTTACTCCTGTATAGTCAGTGGTATAGATTTAAAAAGTGAATGTTTGTATGTTTACTGATCTAAAGCAAACACATATTGATATAATAGTTTATCTAAATTGAGAAATGCTACTTTTTACCTTTAATTCTGCTTTGTAACACAAGATATTGCCAGTTAGTGACTAAGCTGTAGCTCTCTAATCAAAGAATAAATAAATAAATTTATTACAGCTTTGTCCCAAACACTAGTTCCTGTGGATAGTGTTGCAGCTCGTGCCAAATTTTGCTTTCAATAAATTCACATAATCTGTTATTATTATTATTATTATTATTATTATTATTATTATTATTATTATTATTATTATTATTATTATTATTATTATTATTATTATTATTATTATACAGTAAGTGATAAAAAATTGATTAAAAAATGAGATATGACAGTGGTTGTTGTGGTTTCCTGAACCAAAGTGTATAAAGAGAGACACTCAGTCAGTGTGTCAGTGTGTGTGTTTCACAATGAGGGTCCTTCATCACTCAGTAATGATGAAGTGCTTATATATTTTGTATGTCGTGTTTCACGTCACTGCAGGTGAGTGAAGTTATTTTTTATTTTCTATTACAGAAAGGAGAGAGAATATTATCCAGTTCTTAGTTCAAGTGCTTTGTGTTTAGTTCATGTGGTTTCTGTCCAGACTAAAAAATAAACCAAGCACTGTCAAATGTTTATTAATTAGAGAATTAACAACGTTAACAAGTAATTTATTAGTGGTTTTGTATTTTAATGTCATTTTTACTGAAATATTATATTTTTAGACCAGCATGTTCTTCTAATTAAACTTTTTAAAGACGTGTAAATGTACACATCATGCCTTGTGTTATAATATTCTTATTTAGACCTGTTCAGCTTTGATCATGTGAATGTATCTATAATAACTCATATAAAAAATATTACAGATGTTACTTCCTGTAACTTGTGGGTCACTTCTTCACTCTGGTCTTAGCTGTAAATAGATGTGTGGGAATTTCACACCTTTTTCTGTTGTCTCTCTGTCACTGATGTCGCTCTGACCACCAACTTCACTTCCTGCATTACATCATATTTACAGTTTTTATTTTTTACAATTAGTTACATGCATTTAACAACACTGTGTTACCATTTTCAAAACTCACAACAGTGGTATATTTGGACTCTCCTATGTATCACTTTTCATTGCTTTGGCACAATTCAGTAAAATCAATTCAATACATTTCTTTAAATTATTTTTTATTTTTTGTATAAGTAAATAAAGCTTTTATTTTTTGCATGTAACTAATTGTAAATGTATAAACACTGTTCACATTTTCAAAAGTCATAACAGCAGTCTTCAGAAAGTAGAAAGTGATGTAATTGCTTGTAAACAACAAAAAAAATCCACATTGTTTTCATTATTATTAAAAAAAAGAAAGCAACAAAATGAGTATTTTAACTGAGGTAAAAGTTTGGACACCCTGTGCCATAATAGCTAGTGTTTCCCCCTTTGACTGAAATAACTTCAATGAGACTTTTCTTGAATCCATCTGCCAGTTTCTGACATTGACTGGAAGAAAGTTTCCTCCACTCTTCAACGCAGGATTCTTTCAGCTGTGTGATGTTTCAGGGGTTTCTTGCATGCACAGTGTGTTTCATATCACAGCACAGGATCTCAATAGGGTTTAGATCTGGGCTTTGACTTGGCTATTACAGAAATCTCCATTGTTTTACTTTTCATCGAGTCCTTGGTGGATTTACTGGTATGATTTGTGTCATTGTCATGTTGCAAGGTCCAGTTCAGCTCCAGCTTCAATTTAACTTCAATAATAATGACTGAGTGTGTGAGTACATGAGACAGAAATACAATCCAGGGTTTATATCCAGTATTTCCAGGTTATGTTGTTGAGAGAGATTTTACTGGTGTTCTGGTAAAATAAGTTGTTTTGAAGCCTGTGAAATGTTTTGATGGTTATAGTGCATTATGGATGTGAGGTTAACTGCAGTAATGAGCTGCACACTGGTAAAGAGCTTTGTAAAAGTAACAATAGTATTGATAACTGTTTATAAGTTATTATAAAAATACTGGAAACTGATCAGCTTAAAGAAATCCGCACTTTGTGTTGTATTATTCTCTCCAAGTGGTCTTTATTTTCAGATGTAGTTGTCAAACGCAAGTGGAACAAATACACACATGATCACAGGATAGTGTAACACACACAGTAGTTAGGAACTGGGCTGAGAAACAAAAAGATTCACTTTTTGAGATCAGCTGATGATGTTCCACTACTGACCCTGTGTGTTTAAGTAAACCTCTTAATGACAAACTAGACAATTTCTTCAACCTCATGACTTGTATTTTTTCTCTTACCATCAACTGTGAGCTTTATATTGACCAGTGAACCTTTATTAATTATACCAATACTGAGATAGAACAATTATAAATAAACAAATTACTGTATAAACAAAGAAACAAATTATCTGTTTGCTGGATGTGCCAATTCTCTATTCATTACTAAATACTTATTTATCTCTATTTTTCACATGAACTAATAATTCTTAATTAGATTGGTTTTTGAAAATGACGCTCTATTTAAATGAGTATCTCAAAAACTAAAAGGTGTATTTGAATAATTCTGGTACCAAAATTAAGGTAACACTTGTGAGATTGCTGCAGAAGTGCAGCAGAATAGATATAAAATAAGTAAATCTATTACCAGACCAGAGTAATAGAAGCTGGGAGACAGAAAAAAGTCAAAACAAATTCTGTCTGACAAAAATTTTCAATCCAAAGGAGAATAGCCCCATCTAAACCTTCATACTGACGCCTACTGTACATACTCCAGAAATCAATTATATAACTCCTTACCATTAACTGTTTAAAGCCAGATTTATCTATTGGGGAACAGAGATATTAAAGAGAGGTTTTTGTAGAAGAATGTCCACGCCGACCTTTCTGTTTTCATGATGGCACATGTTGTATTCCAGTACTTCTGGTGTCAAAATAAAGGTAACACATGTGGGATTGCTGCAGAAGTGTTAAAATAAGTGTGTATATATACAGTACAGACCAAAGGTTTGGACACACCTTCCAAATGTTTGGATACACCACCTTTTGACCCCAAACACACCTCCAGGCTGTGTAAGGGCTATTATACCATGAAGGAGAGTGATGGGGTGCTGCGCCAGATGACCTGGCCTTCACAGTCACTGTACCTGAATCCAATCGAGATGGTTTGGGGTGAGCTGGACCGCATAGTGAAGGCAAAAGGGCCAACAAGTGCTAAGCATCTCTGGGAACTCCTTCAAGACTGTTGGAAGACCATTTCAGGTGACGACCTCTTGAAGCTCATCAAGAGAATGCCAAGATTGTGCAAAGCAGTAATCAAAGCAAAAGGTGGCTACTTTGAAGAACCTAGAATATGACATATTTTCAGTTGTTTCACGCTTTTTTGTTATGTACGTATATAATCCCACACGTGTTAATTCATAGTTTTGATGCCTTCACTGTGAATCTACAATTTTCATATTCATGAAAATAAAGAAAACTTTTTGAATGAGGTGTGTCCAAACTTTTGGTCTGTATATATATATGAGAGGATGGAACACAATATATCAAAAATATTGTTATTGAATATATATTAAATATTCCATAAATATATTTAATAACATCTCACCATTAACCGGTTTCAAATTTATTGATCTATTGTGTATCAGAGATATTAGAGAGAGGTTTTAGTAGTGGCACACACGCCTGTGCCAAGTGGGTGCATGTTGGCTCATCTCTGTATATGAGTTTTCTCAGCTACTGAACTATAAAACTTCATATAAATGATTTATATGTCACTAGTAGTTCATTGCATCCAAATCGAAAAGCCAGCCTTTTAAAAAGCCAAAATAAAGCAAAAAAATCCTTTGGAAAGCTGATTTGGTGCATTTAAATGTCCAGTGTTTTTAAATTTTCCGAACGTTGAAGATCGATAGCTCGACTTCTCAACAGAATTTCCTGAGGTTTGACCCTCTATAGAAAGCTCTAAGCCTCTAGTTTTCGAATCAAGCGAGGTAAGAGCAATGGTGGTGCCATGGCTGCTTGGTTGCTTTGTGGTTTTTTCCTTGTATTTCTGTGAATATTGGTCACACAGTGATGATCCTTAGATTCTGTGGAATCTCTGCTTTCTGACTGAACCAAGGTTGTGTTTATGATTACAGGATTAAAAAGTCCTACAGATGAAATGTTTATGAAGTGTGGGGTGTCCATTTAAGTGACTGGTGTTGAAATACTGCTTCAATTTATTAAAAATCATGTTTATAGTCACATAGTAAAGTTTTTCCTGTTGCTTTAGCATGCTGCATGTGTAGATACATAATACTATACATAAACATAAAGCTCATCTTGCCCCCGGTTCTGGGGTCTGTGGGGCTTAGTAGAAGTAAAACAGAGACATTTCAAAATTTATGAATTAAATGTACTGAAGAATAAATATTTCCTTAATAGTTAATATTGTACTTCATGTTGTGTTCAGTAAATTCTGATTTGTGATTGTATGTTTGTGTCTGTAGGCTGTGATCTCTTTAATGAAACTAAATATAAATACAATGGTCATTTTGGTGGTTCAGTTCTGTTACCCTGCTCCTGCTCTGACCTGCACACCAAACCTCACACATTCACCTGGATGTCCTACAGAACAGGACCTGCGACTGACATGTTAAATGATGAACACTACTGTGGCAGACTTCAGCTGTTTAATAACATTTCTCCTGGTAATCTGTCTCTGCTCATATCTGACCTGAGAGAAGAGGATGATGTAGACTACAGGTGTCAAACTGAGAAGGGACACAAAGACATGAGGATTTATGTTAAAGGTAAATGATTTAAATACACAATAAAAGTTTATATTTAGTGTAAAATCATATAATTAAAATTAATTATAGTTACATATGTAATAAAATGTCTACTCTATTTACCATGAATGGAGACTGAAGGGGAGTTAATTCATATAGTGACACATCAGTATTAAGTTATAAATGACATTAAATACTGATTATGGTATCAGACTGACCTGAACTTTGGACTGGTGTTGGATTGGATTTGTGATATTTCTCAGTCTAAACTAAGATTTATTCTCATAACATTGTAGTGTTTATATAGCTACATGTCAACCGACATAAGACATAAACAGTAATAAAGACTTCACTAGACGTCACTGTCAACTTGTTGAGTGTTTTTTTTTTATCTTAATATCTGATGCATCAGAATAAATTGTAATATGACATTGAACATAAAAAACCAAACTCTAATTTACAGTCAAAGAAACTCTACATAACTGTCAGGGAGCACCCAGCTTCTTCTCCTGTGCACGCCCCGCCTGCGCGGAGCGCATCACCAGCGTACTGATTACCACACCTGCTCCTCATTTCACTGGCCTATATAAGCACGACATTTGCTCCATTCCAGCGTCCGTTATTGTTTACTGTTTCCAGTGTGTATACTCTGCGTATTCTTTCATTAAACTCTGTTTTGCTGGTGCCTCGGCTTCCGCCTCCTTCACTTCGCCTAACAATAACACACTAGACCTGGTGTTTATATTAATTTAACATGAACATTGATGAACACAGTCTGTACATCAGCTGATACATTAGGAAGTCTTTTTAAATACATGTCTTTATAAATATTGATTTAGGTTCATGTCACTTATTATTAGGAGTTTATTAAGGAGCCATTTAGCCCCATGAAGACGTCCCTTAAGTAATATTTTAACTTTATTTATCAGTGACGGTTCAGTGATCACCAGCTTCACCTCCTACTTTGTGCTTTATTTTCTCAATACTGTGTTCACATTTTTAAATCTTTTCACACAGTGAACACAACAGAACTGGGGGGCACGGTTAGCATGTTCTTCTCACACTTCCAGGGTTGGGGGTTCAATTCCCGCCTCCGCCTTGTGTGTGTGTAATTTGCATGTTCTCCACATGCCCCAGGGGTTTCCTCTGGGTACTCTGGGGTACTGTAGGTGTCATTTAACCTCATGAACATGACCCTAATTATGTTAAATTTTATTTTTAAAGAAGTTTTTACAGACATTGTTTCATTAATGAATGAGCGTGAGTATCATGTGCCATATTACTAACAGTGATTATAAACAGACTTTATATTTATTAAGGTTTGTCTTTTCAGGAGGAAGAAGAAAAACATCAACACGCTCGGGGAAAACAGACTCAAGACCTCCATCAGAACAGCCTCCAAGTAAAACAACAAACTCTCCACCTACATCATCCTCAACTACACTGGAACAAGATAAACAACAAATTCACATCAACTTCCTTCTAGTTGACTTAACTTTCCTTTTTAATCAGAAGTGATAAAACGTATCTACATTCTTACATTTATTTATTAATACACAGTTTTACTATTCTGTTTGGTAGATATTTCAAAGCACAAAGACACACACACACACACACACACACACACACACACACACACACACACACACACACGTCACCGAGTTTCAGACAAACAGAGCTTTAGCCTCCTGATCACTTCAGACAGTAAAATATTGTTGTTAATACTAGAGGTGTGATTTCTGAGGGTTTATTTCTCTTCACCAGGAACATGTGGAGAGAACATGATTACTGAAGGACGTCCGGACTGTAAGGGAAAGCCAACAGATCAGGTTAGCAAACGTAAAATAAGTTATAACAGATCTGTTTCCATCTTTAGAGTTTTTGTTGTATTTGTGATACTCTTCAGGTAACACACATGACTCACATATGCTTTCACTGAACACTGAGTTATAGGAAATGATCTTCTGCTGCTTCTATCAGAACAACACATGGTGTAAAGAAAGAAGTCAGATTTGGAGATTTGTGTCGTCTTTACAGGATTTTACCTGCTTCTTGGAGTGAACAGCAAAACCCACAGAATTTGTGTTATATGTGTAATTTTCCTCTTCTGTCTTTCCACAGCCTGAACCTGATCTTATCACTTTCTGTATTAAATAACACATTAACACAGCCGGAGCAGCTCAGGTCCAGATTAACACTGGACAGAAAACTGAGAACACCAACATTATAACAAAGTAATCCAATGTAAATATTATCAGATATTATAGAATAATGCTGAAAACATTATTTCTGGTGGGATTTTTGTATGTGGTTAATTTTACTGTTAAAAAAAGGGAAAAGGTTCCAGATAATTACTTCATATTCACCTTCATTATGTTAGCTAAGGGTTTTGTTCTGCATTCACTTTTTCTGTTAATCATTAAAAACTGCTGATGGATAAATTTGCAAACTGTATTTTGAGTGTTCATGACATTTTTCTCATCTTATGTGTCACATTCTTGCATATATCAGGTTAAGAAATGAATGTGCTAGAAGGCTTTTGTGTAAATGAGTTTGTGTAAGAAGTTCTTGTTTGTGACTTGTTTAAACCTTGAGCAAAAATAAAAAGATGATTGTTAAATCTGCATGGACTGAATGTGTTATTTTTAATAAGTAAATAAAATTTTACATCAATAGAATTATTTATAGTATTTAAACAGAATCTCCCAACCAATCACAAAAGCAGGAATTTGTGGTAAGTAAATAGTGTAATAAATAAAATGTGACATTTGAAGTCTACCAATCTTCCAATTATTTGTTATCCATTAATGAATAGCTGATTCATTTAACTTGAGCACAAAGGGATCATTAAATAAAGAAACCTGTCAATAAACCACATTATTATTCTAAGTGTTAAGGCACCACCTAGTGGTCAAGGTAGAACATGGACTTTTACATGTGACAAATTCAAGCAGAATTCTCAAATATTTACATTTACATGACATTGTTTACAATTACAAGTTGCTGTACTGAGGTTATGGTATGTGTGAAATTCTCTAATTTATTTGGTCACGTGGTGCTGATTAGTTTTCTATAACAGCAGCTCTAACAGTAGTGCTGGTTGTAATTAAAATCACAGGTTTATGTTAATGCTTTATAAAAATTTACCTTGTAAATGTCTCTTGAAGGTTGAATTTCTTTCTCGGTTGTTTCACTGATATCTTGAACACACCTGTCTTGTGTTTCCTTGATTGGTTCGTCATTTATTGCTTATCGTTCCTTTCAGTGAGTCTGTTTTGTATCCTTTTTAAATTTTAATTATTATCTATCTATCTATCTATCTATCTATCTATCTATCTATCTATCTATCTATCTATCTATCTATCTATCTATCTATCTATCTAGCTATCTATCTATTTATTTATTTGTTTGTTTGTTTATAATATTTTTTTGATGATACTTGATGATGTTTTAAAATAATGATTAAAATCTGGTCCTACATCTGACCTCCAAATCTTGACAAAAACACAATATTAATGCTGCAGATGATTATTACTCCAACTTTATTACAAATTATTTTATTAACAATTCAGACTTCCTCTGAGAAGAAAGAAAACTATAATACAAAATGAACATGACTTAGTAAACCGTCCTTTTTAATTCAACAGAATGATATTTATAGAGGACTTTTAACAGTAAACATTGTCACAAGCAGCTTTAAAAAATTACTTCAAATTCTGACCAAGCTGGAATATGAGAAGGAAATTTTATCCTATTCCTGTTCATGTGACAATAAGGCTCATCTTTCTTCTTCCTGCAAAAATCTGGATGTAGATTTAGATCACTAATGAGAAATTATCTGTAGTTAAGCTGTAGTAGCAGATTTGTAACACAAGATGGCGTTTAGTTTAGTTACTATATTAACAGGCTTATTATTATTATTATTATTATTATTATTATTATTATTATTATTATTATTATTATTATTATTATTATTATTATTATCAAGCTTGTTGTGATAGGACGAGTAATATGTTATAGGTATCAGTAAGAGATAAAGTACCTTATTCCTTCTGTTTGTAGAATTTTGATGGACACAAATTATTAGATTAATTATCTGTAGCCCAGCTGTAGTATCGGCTTAAAGACAGAAGATGTCGCTACTTAGTCACTAAGCCGTTGCTTTATAATCAAAGAATAACCAAATAAGTAAATAAATTTAATCACTTTTTAAAAACATTTTAAACTGTAAAACAGGTAAATACATAAAATTATACTCCTCTGATTAATCTTACTTTTTATAATCACTCTTGACCAGCCTCTAAGTTCTCCTCAGCTCACATGTGGTAAATGTGTCTTTATGACTTACTGTAAGTTTCAGGAAACACACTTGCTGGTGAATAAACTAATGAACATTACAGCTTTACAGCAAGTGAAGTTTTTAATTTTTCACATCTTAAAAAATATATTAAGGACATATTTGGCTTGTAAATTATATATATATATATATATATACGTATATATATATATATATATATATATATATATATATATATATATATATATATCTATATATATATATATATATATATATATATATATATATGTGTGTGTGTGTGTGTGTGTGTGTGTGTGTGTGTGTGTGTGTGTGTGTGTGTGTGTGTGTACGTGCAATGGAGTAAGTGTTAAATTATGTTTTCAGAAATAAGAAATGACATAGTGGTTGTTGTGGTTTCCTGAAAACCAAAGTGTATAAAGAGAGACACTTAGTCAGTGTGTCAGTCTGTGTGTTTCACACTGAGGGACTGGTGTGTGTGTGCAGAAGAATCAGTAATGATGAAGTGCTTATATCTTTTGTATGTCATGTTTCACGTCACTGCAGGTGAGTGAAGTTATTTTTTATTTTCTATTACAGAAAGGAGAGAGAATATTATCCAGTTCTTATTTCAGCTGCTTTGTGTTTAGTTCATGTGGTTTCTGTCCAGACTGGGTTTACAGTAGGCCGGAGTTCAGCTCTGTTTCTAAAAAATAAACCAAACACTGTCAAATGTTTATTAATTAGAGAATTAATTACATAAAATATGTAAATTTTAAGACAGCATTAATCTTTATACACGAGGTAAACATTCACATCATGCCTTGTGTTATAATGTCCTTATTTAGACCTGTTCATCTTTGATCATGTGGACTTTTTCTTCCTGATTAACTTCAGTCTAAAATGTACTGATGAAGAGAGGTGGGCTAATGAATAAGGAGGATTCTACAGTGAGATTATTTTACATCCCTATAATATTACAGTGTATGTTTTTATATATTTACTGAATTACATCTCTCACAATTTCCATCTTATTGAATGTATCTATAATAACTCACATAAAGCATAGTAGAAAAGTTACTTTCTGTAACTTGCAGGTCACTTCTTCACTCTGGTCTTAGCTGTGAATAGATGTGTCTCGCTGTCACTGATGTCACTCCACTTCCTACATCATATTTAGAGTTTTTATTTTTCAGAATTAGTTACATGCATTTAACAACATAACACTCTTAACAATGGTATATTTGGACTCTCCTATATATCACTTTTCATTTCTTTGACACAATTTACTAAAATAGATTCAATTTTAATTTTTGTAAAAGTAAATAAAATGACTAAATAATATTATTAGCTGATTATCAGTTCATCTTCATAACGTTTTCTATTTTTAATAATGTGTAAACTATTTTACAAAAGTATAAATGTGTGGCTCTATGAGCAGTGTGGTGGCCTGGTGTAACTTCTGGGTCACTTCTTCTCTCTGGTCTTAGTGGTAAATACATGTGTGTGAATTTCACACCTTTTTCTGATGTCTCTCTGTCACTGCTGTCCTTTTGACCACCGACTTCACTTCCTATATCACATTTAAAGTCTTTATTTTTTTGCATGTAACTAATTGTAAATGTTTAAACACTTTGTTCACCTTTTCAAAAGTCAAAAGGTCTTTTAATAATATGAATTTGTATAAAAGCAAATAAAAAAGTACTGCTGATTTCTACTTTAACCTTAACTAAAAGGTGGCTAGCCTCGCCCATGCTATAGGTGTTCATTGCATCCAAATCCAACAGTGTCCAGTTTGTTTTGGAGTCTCCCCACCTCTAACTACAGGACACAGCGCGCATGACTGTATGCCAGTCTGAGCCGCTTCCCCTCGATAGAGCTAATGGCAAGCTTTTAAAAAGCCAAAATAAAGCAAAAAAAAAAAAAAAAGACTCTCTAGTTTTCGAATCAGCAGATTCGTGTGTTTTGAAACCTGATCTAATGTTAAAGCAGTAAAGTTCGTGTTTGGCTTTGTTCAGCCACAGACAACTACAAGAAGGACACAGACAATAATCAGCAATTTCTTTTGGCGGCAGAGAAGTGAAATTTTGTAAATAACCGGATTTTTCTCTTGGAATATGTTTTATCATCCTGAAAGCCAAAGGCTGCCAACTCTCACACATTCAGCATCAGTTATTACATAAGTTCAGGGCTGTCAACTGTCACGCATTGAGAGTGACAGTCACGCATTTGGGTCTTTTGTCACGCTCTCTCGCCACACATTGTATTTCTCACGCAGAAAAACTTAGTATTTATCATATATTTAATAAGCCGCAGCGCCCAAAATGTCTCTATCCGCACTGCTGTCTCTATGGAACTGGGCAGGAATCAAGCGTGTCTCCCCTGGAGTTCTTAGTCGAGCCTGACACTTATCAGCCAATCAAAAAAAGAGGCTACACAATAGGCAATCAGAAGATAGCACTATCTGGTTAAGATTTAACGCAACAACCAATGAAAAAAGGGTATTTTCGATGGTCGGTGTGTGAACAAAACCTCAACACAAAACAGCTTGTCTCTGGACGGGACATTGTCCTCAATAATAACCCTAAAAATGGCTGGGCTTGAGCTGAACTGTTTTAAATGGGAGCAACATTACAATTGATAAAGGAGTCCAAAAGGCAACAAACACTTACAATAAACACCAGTCATAATCTCTCTCTCTCTCTCTCTCTCTCTCTCTCTCTCTCTCTCTCTCTTTTTTCTACAACAAGCCACGCCCCTCCACAAGCCCCTCACCATAACCAAAACCCGCCCCCAAAATCTCACTCTAAGCTGAATTCAAAAGTTTGCAGCCCTGCTGAAGGTAAGAGCAGGCGGGAAATTCAGAATCTGAAAACACGCAAAAGCGGGCTAGCATCAACTGTGATGAGACTGGAGAGGATGGAAGCAGGTAGTATGCATGATGAAGATGATTCTTCAGTAATTGATAGTGAGGCATGGTCATATCCTGTATTACGGATTCAACAAACAAAAGGAAAAATAGAGATTCTGAGTCAGATGACAATACTAGAGTAGGAATAAACAAAGTAAGGAAAATTGAGGTAGAATAGAATGAGGTAGGTGACAGAAGTGAAGCGTCTGCTTTCTAGCAGAAATGGTAAAAAAGAGAGAAGTACGACTGTTGTACTAACTTTCAATAGTAAAAACTTACCAGAACGTGTTAAAATTGGATATGTGTGTTATACGGTACGACCATTTGTTAGACCAGCATTGAGATGTTTTAATTGCCAAAGATTGGGGCATGTTGGAAATAAAGATGTTGTAGATGTGGTGGAGAACATGATTATGGAAAATGTGGAGGTTGAACCTAAATGTTGTAATTGTGGAGGCCACACAGTGCAGCGTATATAGGCTGTAAAGCCCAAAAGCAAGCAACAGAAGCAATGAAACTCAAAACAGTACAGAATATATCATATGCTCAAGCAGTCAAGGGAAACCCAAGTAGGAGAGGTATGGGGTGTCCTCAAGAAATGGTTGGGGTTTACAGAACTCAGAATATACCAGTAGTAGTAAATGAAGAGAAAACAGCAGTATTGATATTAAGAACGGATCAAGAAACCCAGAGATAGGTCGTACTGGATCAGCATTTTATGTTCCTGAATTTAAAATAGGAAAATATGGGAGATTAACTGATGGGACCTCAGTATATACTGCTGAACTGGTGGCAATTCAGATGGCACTTAGTTGGGTGGAAGAGGTGATGCCAAACAAAGTTCAGATTCTATGGCATCACTTATAAGCCTACTAACTTACCAAACAGTTAGATCTGATATTGATGTAGAAATATTGAATATTTTGTATAGATTAAAGCAAATTGGAATAATAATTACATTTGTGTGGGTACCAGCTCACGCAGATATACCAGGAAATGAAAGATCGAATAGAACGGCTAAAGAGTCACTTAAACTGAACTTCCCCAATATTACTGTTGCATTAAGTCGGATGGAAGGGAAAAGTATCATTAAAGAAGCTTGTAACCAGAAATGGCAAATGAATTGGAATGAGTGTAAAATGGGAAGGCATTTATATAATATACATAAAACCGTAAGACAAAGTAATATGACACTAAATTTAAGTAGAGAGGATCGGGTTATTTTATCAAGACTAAGGATGGGACATAATAAACTCAATTCTACACTTTATATTATAAGGACACATGGTACAGGATTATGCGAATTATGCCAAGTAAAGGAAACATTTGAACATGTGCTGGTTTTCTGCCCCAAGTATGATCTAGAAAGGAATGAGTTAATAAGAGAGCTACAGGGAATAGGTTGCAAAGTATTTACAATTAATAGCCTATTAAACATAAAACCTGGATCCGGGAAAATTGTTAGGTTAGTTTTAAAATTCATTAAGCATAGTGGTCTTAGAAATAGGATATAGACATCTTTTGACATACTTCTAGACTGAAATCACTTCACACTCCAGCACAGGTAGTCTAGGTACAGTATGCACCATAAAGTTGGTATGCGACCTGCCAATAAATCCGAAGAAGAAGAAGAAGACGAAGAAAGGTAAGAGTAAAGGTGGTGCCATGGCTGCTCAGTTGCTTTGTGGTGTTTTCCTTGTATATCTGTGAATATTGGTCACACAGTGATGATCCTTATACCGTTGGATTCTGTGGAATCTCGGCTTTCTGACTGAAACACTGAAAGATTGTGTTTGTGTCACGTAACAGCTGATTGCAGGATTATAAAGTGCTACAGATGACATGTTTATGAAGTGTGGGATGTCCATTTAAGTGCTTGGTGTTGAAATAATGCTTTATTTTATTAAAAATCATATTTATAGTCACATAGTAAAGTTTATTCCTGTTGTTTTAACATGCTGCATGTGTAGATATATAATACATTAACATATTTATGAGGCTCATTTGATTATTATCTTGCATTTCAAAGTTTATGAAGTAAATGTACTGAAGAATAAATATTACATTAATAGTTCATTTGAAAATATTGTACTTTATGTTGTATTCAGTAGATTCTGAGTGTTTGTATGTTTGTGTCTGTAGGCTGTGATCTCTCTGGTGATAAACATCAGGTAGTTATTAATGGACACCCTGGTGGTTCAGTCCTGTTACCCTGCTCCTGCTCTGACCTGCACACCAATCCTCAGACATTCACCTGGACAACAGACAGAACAGGACACTGGACTGACGTGTTAAATGATGAACACTACCGTGACAGACTTCAGCTGTTTAATCACATTTCTCCTGGTAATCTGTCTCTGCTCATATCTGACCTGAGAGAAGAGGATCAGAGAGTCTACTGGTGCAGCACTGGATTAACGGAATACAGAGACATCAGGATTAATGTTAAAGGTAAAACATTTAAATACTCAATAAAAGTTTATATTTAGTGTGCAAACAGTCCTGATAAGAACTGAATTATAGTCACATATGTAACAAACATGTCTACTAAATTTACCATAACTGATGGTTTTACTCTACAAGTCATAGTGTCACATTAAAATGACACCTATTTCAATTAAATTTCAATTAAATTCAAGTTTATTTGTATAGCATATTGACATTGTCTCAAAGCAGCTTTACAGAACATAAACATAGAACAAAAGATTAATAGAATACAAAATTCAAGATTAATATTAGATATATTTAATTCACAATGTGTTTGTATTTCAATTCAAGTTTATTTTTATAGCGCATTTTACACATGACATTGTGTCAAAGCAGCTTTACAGAACATAAACATACAACAAAGGGTTATTATAAGAAAAATATAAAGATTATTACCCATGTAGATTTCTTCTAACCCCAATGAGCCCAATGATATTCATCCCCAATGAGCAAGTCTGAGGTGACTCAGGTGACTGTGGGGAGGAAAAACTCCCTTAGATGGTAACGGAAGAAACCTTGAGAGGAACCAGACTCAAAGGGGAACCTCATCCTCATCTGGGCGACACTGGAGGGTGTGATTATAAATATACAGTCTGATAAATGTTGTATTGATGTAAAAGATCAAACAGAGTTCACATCTCTATAGTATCACAGAGTCCAACTGGAGCTGGTAGATCTCTAGATGCATCAGGATTCTCACAGAGTCGGCCTCGTCTCAGTGGAGGTCCAAAATCTTCATCGCTCAGAAGACAATGTCTTCTCGTACAATGTCTGGATGCCTCGGGATGGGTAGAAAGAGAGAAGCAGTGGAGAGGAGCCCCGAACACTATCAGGAAGACTATTCCAAAGTTTGGGAGCTAGATAAGAAAACGCCCTAACACCTTTAGTAGACTTAGATATTCTGGGAACTACCAGAAGTCCTGAGTTTTGTGATCTCAGAGAGCATGAAGGATTGTAACGTGTTAGAAGACTAGTTAGATACATGGGAGCTAAACCATTAAGAGCCTTGTACGTAAGTAGCAGCAGTTTGTAATCAATTCTAAACTTAACAGGTAGCCAGTGTAGAGATGATAAAATTGGGGTTATATGGTCATACTTTCTTGTCCTAGTGAGAACTCTGGCAGCTGCATTTTGGACTAACTGTAGCCTATTTATTAAAGATGCAGGACAACCACCTAGTAATGCATTACAATAGTCCAGTCTAGAGGTCATGAACGCATGAACTAGCTTCTCAGCCTCAGACAGGATGTTTCTCAGCTTGGCAATATTTCTAAGGTGGAAGAAGGCTGTTTTTGTAGTATGGGCGATATGATTTTCAAAAGACAAGTTACTGTCTAATATAACACCCAGGTCTTTCACTGTCGAGCTACTAGTAACAGTACATCCCTTTAAATGGAAGTTAAGTTGTGAGAGTTTCTGTGTACTGGTTTTTGGACCTATAAGTAGTATTTCTGTCTTATCAGAGTTTAACAACCGAAAGTTACAGCTCATGCAATCTTTTATCTCTCAAACGCACTGAGTTAATTTGGACAATTTAGCTATTTCATCTGTGTATTGTCAGCATAACAGTGGAAATTAATCCCATGTCTTCTAATATTGTTCCTTAATGGAAGCATGTATATCGAAAAAAAGCAGAGGTCCTAGAACTGATCCACCATTCACCATTTAATTCTACAAAATGGTATCGATCAGACAACAAAAGATCTAATCCAACTTAAAACCTGTCCATGAATACCTGTGTAATTTTGTAAGCAATCTAGGAGAATGTTGTGATCTATAGTGTCAAATGCAGCACTAAGGTCAAGTAGGACTAAAAGTGACATACAGTCTTTGTTTAAAGCTAGGAACAAGTAATTTGTAACTTTCACAAGTGCTGTTTCTGTGCTATGATGGAGCCTGAAACCTGATTGAAACTCTTCAGAGATATTGTTCCCCTGTAAGAAGGAGCTCAGTTGAACAGACACAACCTTTTCTAGTATTTTATACATAAAAGGAAGATGTGAAATAGGTCTGTAATTTGATAGTTCATTGGGATCTAAATTAGGTTTTTTGGTGAGTGGCCTAATGACTGCCAACCTGAAAGATTTAGGGACGTAATCTAAAGATAGCGAGGCATTAATAATATTAAGAAGAGGCTCACCAGCTTTATGTAACACTTCTTTCAGTAATTTAGTTGGAATGGGGTCTAGTGAACAAGTTGTTGGTTTAGCTTTAGTAATAAGATTATCTAACTCTTATTTGGTGTGCAGGTCAGAGCAGGAGCAGGGTAACAGCACAGAAACACCTTTGTGTCATGTGATTTCTGTCTGATTATCATCACCACAGAGAGCACAGCCTTCAGAACACACCTTCATTACTACCAACATAAACCTACATAAACATTAATAAAAGCTTCAGAAGATGTCAGTGTCAGGTTGTTTAATCTGTCTTTGTTTTCTTCTGATTTATCAGAAATACATGTCTGAGATCTTTGTTAATTCTCTGTCTTCACATCAGCTGACACTTTATTAAATTTCATGTAGGTTCATGTCACTTGTCAATTTTGTAGGTGTCATTTAACCTCATTAACATGACCCTGATTATGTTTTACCTTCATTTTTAAAGAGGTTTTTACAGACAATGCTTCATTAATGTCTAAGTGTGCGTGTCACGTGATATTACTAACAGTGATTAAAAAACAGACTTGATATTTACTTATGTTTGTCTTTTCAGGAGGAAGAAGAGAAACTTCAACACGCTCAGGGAAAACAGACAGAAGACCTCCATCAGAACAGCCTCCAAGTAAAACAACAAACTCTCCACCTGCATCATCCTCAACAACACTGAAACGAGATGAACAACCACCACACAGCAGCCTCCCTCTGGGTGCCAAAACATTTCCTTTTTAAAAAGCAGTGAATCACATTTCTGTTTTTTTTTTTTTACCATATTGGTTGTGTTTTATTCAACAGTTTTCTGCATTATGCTTGTATTATTGCTGCTGATACCTGGAGTAGTGGCATTTATTTGCTGGATATGCAGAGGTACAAATACACACACACACACACAGTTTTAATATAAATTCAACTAAAAATTGGTAGAATTTTGATACTGTGGTGTTGTTTTAAATGAGCTTTACATCATACTTCACTTAATACTGAAACAAAACAGTGGTTCATATTCAAACAAAATCATCAAAATTCCTCCTTGGAAATCAGGACAAGACAGGCAGTAAATCAGTCTTGAAATCAGTATGTATCAGTACCAGTACCTCAGTCAATCAGTGAGTCTGTTCACCAGCATTCTAGACCAAAACACTATACAGTATAAATACGATCTCATAACAAGCACGGCAATAAGTTCTGAATCGTAGCTCTTTGTATCACTCAGTGTGTGATCTTGCTTTCAGTATTAATGTATTTGAGTTGAAACAGAACGGCAGCCCGCACACGTTACATGATCCCTTCAGACGTTACCACTAAAAGGTTTCATTTCTGATGATTTGTTCTTTAGGTGGACGATGTGGAGAGAAGGTGAATACTGAAGGTTGTCTGGACTATAAGGGACAACAGGATGATCAGGTTAGTATACATGCAGACAGACCTGCTGTCCTTTATGTATTTTGGGTAGAAACTCTGCAGTTTCACAGGGAAGTTCTTATCAGTGTACTTAGAAGTGTTTATCAGAAGAATTGTGTTATCAGTCAAAAAATTGCAAAATAGAGCTTTTTGTCTCCATCCAGCAACACACAGTGTAAAAAAAAAAGCCACAGAATTTCTATGTGATATGCAGTGGTGTGAAAGTGTTGGCCCCCTTCCTGATTTTTTTTTATTTGCACATTTGTCACACTTTAATGTTTTAGATCATCAAACAAATGTAAATATTAGTCAGAGATAAGACAAGTAAATGCAACATGCAGTTTTTAAATGATATATTTTCATAATTAAGGGTCATCTCATTAAAAAGTTATCCCCCCCCTCCCTGTTAAAACACGTTAGCTGTGGTTTATTACACCCAAGTTAAATTTCTCTAGCCACACCCAGGCCTGATTACTGCCACACACTTCACAATCAAGAAATCACTTACATAAGACCTGACTGACAAGTGAAGTAGACCAAAAGATCCTAAAAAGCTTCACATCATGCCGAGATCCAAAGTAACTCAGGAACAAATGAGAGAGAAAGTAATTGAGATCTATCTGTTTGGAAAACGTTATAAAGCCATTTCTAAAGCATTGGAACTCCAGCGAACCACAGTGAGAGCCATTATCCACAAATTGCGAACACATGGAACACTGGTGAGCCACCTCAGGAAGTCCACCTCTGATTGGCTGAAGAAAAACAAAATAAAGACTTTGGTCATGGTCCTGACCTGAATCCTATTGAGCTGCTGTGGCATGACCTTACAAAGGCAGTTCATGCTTTAAAACCCTCCAATCTGGCTGACCAAATTTCCCCCCACAGCGCTGTGACAGACTCATTGCACGTTATCGCATACGCTTGACTGCAGTTCTTGATGCTATGGGTGGCCCAACCAATCTGTCATACAAATCTGTTACAACCCAGTCTAGGGTTGAGCTGCACAGAGTTATAGCTCGGGATTCAGTGATTTGATACCTTTTTATAAATGGCAGATAAAAACACAAAATAGAAATTCTAGGTAAGGGTATTGGTATATTTTAGAGATAAATAATATATACAAAACAACAGTACAGGCAGGCTGGAAACTCTGGCCTGGAATCCACCTGCACACAGACATGTACAGAACACGGTCCACAGAATCACGGTTTTTAACATTAGGTTTAGGTTGCAAGCACTTTTTTACACAGTGCCATTTAGGCTTGGGTTTTGTTTTCCCTTAAAAACCTTCATTTAAAAATGTTCCCAGATTGTGTGTGATGACACTTTATTTACTACTGTCATTTACACCAGCTACTCTACTGGCCCACATTAACACAGCTGGAGCAGCACAGGTCCAGATGATCACTGGAGCACATTGTTACAAACTAATCCAATGTAAATATAGACACATTCTCAGATGTTATAGAATAATGTTGAATACATGTATTGATTACACACCATGGCCAAGTATGGGATATACAATTGCATCAAATAGTTTGTATGTATAATACAATTATATGTACATTTTAAATATATAAAACAGATTCTATATCAGGTTAATTATCAAATGCTCTTGAAAGCTTCTGCCGTCATGCTGTTGTGTAAGAAGTCTGCTATAGAAGTTCTTTTTTGTGACTTTGACTTTGGCTACAAAGACTTTGGGTAAAAATAAAGGAAGGATGATTACTGAATTGGACCAAATTAATTGTGTATTTTTGACCTAGCTTTTGTGAAATTTTGCCTAATAATCCTTGTAGTTTGTTACAGATGTTACATGTTATGATACCCTGTGTGTGGCAATAAAAATGTTGGTTAACTGAAGCTGTGAGAAAGAGGAATTAGTCATTTTCCCATCAGCCTCCACACTGTCTTGACTAGACATGCGGTCACTGACATGCTGAGTGTCTCACACTGGCTCTGAAGTGCCACGAGAGCAAGTGGATATTTCTGCGTGTGGTTAAAACTGCCAACAGGTAGCTCTCTGTATGTGCGTGTGTGCTCGTGCATGTTAAGACAAAGTCACCAAATCCACAAAGTGATGTATGACATACTATTTGCAATAAATATCACTGTCATATGAACATTTTTTTTTCCTGAAACCTACTAGTATTTACTCTGGTTAGCCAGGGATCATTAAACCAGTTACTACTATAGTCTGGACCCACATGTGTTTTCCCCTCAGTCTGTTAAAGGTGTCACCTGTGTCTCATTTCTCCTGTGGTTATTTCTTCTGTTTCTCAATTTAGTCGCTTGGTGTTGGGTTAAATTAAGGCCAGACTTTTTGGGCTATTAATAATTTTGCTGTTTGTTACCTTGCAGATGATTTCAACCATTTTTGTGAATTTTTACCTTTTGATTAGAGAATCTGTTTCTGTTGAATTTTTTCTTGTTTTTGTCCTTCACACTGTGGAGCTATTTCTGACTTTCACAATGCAGACCCAAGTTCGACTCCTCACCCCGACCACGATCTGTTCCTATTGTGTTATATTCATCTTCATTATGGTAGCTAAGGGTATTGTTCCCTATTCACTTTTATATTTTCAGTATTTGTGACATTTTGTATCTTGTATTCTTACATATATCAGGTTAAGAAATGAATGCTCTAGAAGGCTTTTGTGTATATAGGCTGCTACAGAAATCCCCTTTTTGACTTATTAAGAAAAAATAAAAATAATAACAGGAGGATGTATGAGAGTGTGTTCGTTGAATGTGGAGCATTACACAGTATTCTGTGCATGGCATAATGATGGTTAACTGAAACCTGAGAAAGGGGAAGTATTCATTCTCCCATCAGCCCCAATGCTGCCCTGACCACAGTCTTCTGGTCGTTCTGACATGCCGAGTGTCTCACACTGGCTCTAACATGAGAACACTAGTTATATGCACAACTGTGTTTTTATCAACATCTTATCAACAAAATGTTCTTTCTCACAGTTGGTGAAAATCACCCAGATATTGTCCTGTGTGAGTGTTTGCATGTGTACATGCTGATACAATTCAACACAAGTCACAAAGCGATGTCATGTACAGTATGTCACAGTATTTACAGTATCTCACTGTCATATGGACATCTTTCCCTGGAAACGACTTGCATTGCATTGCATTGCAACGACTTGTATAGTCAGTGGTATAGATTTAAAAAGTGAATATCAGTATGTTTACTGATCTAAAGCAAACACATATTGATTTAATAGTTCATATAAATTTAGAAATGCTACTTTTTACCTTTAATTCTGCTTTGTAAGACAAGATATCACCAATTTGTCACTAAGCCATAGGTCTCTAATCAAAGAATAAACAAATGAATTTATTACAGCTTTGTCCCAAACACTGGAATTCCTGTGGTTAATGTTGCAGCTCGTGCCAAATTTTGCTTTCAATAAATTTGCTAATGTCACATAATCTATTATTATTATTATTATTATTATTATTATTATTATTATTATTATTATTATTATTATTATTATTATTATTATTATTATTATTATTATTTGTATTATTATTATTTGTATTATTACTATAATAATACAGCAAGTGATAAAAGACAGATTAAAAAATGAGAAATGACATAGTGGTTGTTGTGGTTTCCTGAAAACCAAAGTGTATAAAGAGAGACACTCAGTCAGTGTGTCAGTGTGTGTGTTTCACACTGAGGGACTGGTGTGTGTGTGTGTGCAGAAGAATCAGTAATGATGAAGTGCTTTTATCTTTTGTATGTCGTGTTTCAAATGTCTGCAGGTGAGTGAAGTTATATTTTATTTTCTATTACAGAAAGGAGAGAGAATATTATCCAGTTCTTATTTCAGCTGCTTTGTGTTTAGTTCATGTGGTTTCTGTCCAGACTGGGTTTACTGTAGGGTGGAGTTCAGCTCTGGTCCTAAAGAATAAATCAAACACTGTCAAATGTTTATTAATTAGAGAATAAATAACATAAAATATGTAAATTTTAAGACAGCATTAATCTTTATACACAAGGTAAACATTCACGTCATGCCTTGTGTTATAATGTCCTTATTTAGACCTGTTCAGCTTTGATCATGTGGACTTTTTCTTCCTGATTAACTTCAGTCTAAAATGTACTGATGAAGAGAGGTGGGCTAATGAATAAGGAGGATTCTACAGTGAGATTATTTTACATCCCTATAATATTACAGTGTATGTTTTTACATATTTACTGAATTACATCTCTCACAATTTCCATCTTATTGAATGTATCTATAATAAATCACATAAAGCATAGTAGAAAAGTTACTTCCTGTAACTTGTAGGTCACTTTGTCACTCTGGTCTTAGCTGTAAATAGATGTGTGGGAATTTCACACCTTTTTTCTGCTGTCTCTCTGTCACTGATGTCGCTCCACTTCCTACATCATATTTAGTTTTTATTTTTCAGAATTAGTTACATGCATTTAACAACATAAAACTCTTAACAATGGTATATTTGAAATCTCCTATATATCACTTTACATTTCTTTGACAAAATTTACTAAAATAGATTTAATTTTAATTTTTGTAAAAGTAAATAAAATGACTAAATAATATTATTAGCTGATTATCAGTTCATCTTCATAACGTTTTCTATTTTTAATAATGTGTAAACTATTTTACAAAAGTATAAATGTGTGGCTCTATGAGCAGTGTGGTGGCCTGGTGTAACTTCTGGGTCACTTCTTCTCTCTGGTCTTAGTGGTAAATACATGTGTGAATTTCACACCTTTTTCTGATGTCTCTCTGTCACTGCTGTCTTTTTGACCACCGACTTCACTTCCTATATCACATTTAAAGTCTTTATTTTTTTGCATGTAATTAATTGTAAATGTATAAACACTTTGTTCACCTTTTCAAAAGTCAGAGGTCTTTTAATAATATGCATTTGTCTTAAAGCAAATAAAAAAGTACTGCTGATTTCTACTTTAGCCTTAACTAAAAGGGGGCTAGCCTCGCCCATGCTATAGGAGTTCATTACATCCAAATCCAACAGTGTTCAGTTTGTTTTGGAGTCTCCCCACCTCTAACTACAGGACACAGCGCACATGACTGTATGCCAGTCTGAGCCGCTTCCCCTCGATAGAGCTAAAGGCAAGCTTTTAAAAGCCCAAATAAAGCAAAAAAAAAAAAAAAAAAAAAAAAAATTACCCTCTAGTTTTCGAATCAGCAGATTTGTGTGTTTTGAAACCTGATCTAATGTTAAAGCAGTAAAGTTCGTGTTTGGCTTTGTTCAGCCACAGACAACTACAAGAAGGACACAGACAATAATCAGCAATTTCTTTTGGCGGCAGAGAAGTGAAATTTTGTAAATAACCGGAATTTTCTCTTGGAATATGTTTTATCATCCTGAAAGCCAAAGGCTGCCAACTCTCACACATTCAGCGTCAGTTATTACATAACTTCAGGGCTGTCAGCTGTCACGCATTGAGAGTGACAGTCACGCATTTGGGTCTTTTGTCACGCTCTCTCGCCACACATTGTATTTCTCACGCAGAAAAACTTAGTATTTATCAGATATAAAATATGCCGCAGCGCCCAAAATGTCTCTGTCGGCACTGCTGTCTCTGTGGAACTGGGCAGGAATCAAGCGTGTCTCCCCTGGAGTTCTTAGTCGAGCCTGACACTTATCAGCCAATCAAAAAAAGAGGCTACACAATAGGCAATCAGAAGATAGCACTATCTGGTTAAGATTTAACGCAACAACCAATGAAAAAAGGGTATATTCGATGGTCGGTGTGTGAACAAAACCCCAACACAAAACAGCTTGTCTCTGGACGGGACATTGTCCTCAATAATAACCCTAAAAATGGCTGGGCTTGAGCCGAACTGTTTTAAATGGGAGCAACATTACAAATGATAAAGGAGTCCAAAAGGCAGCAAACACTTACAATAAACACCAGTCATAATCTCTCTCTCTCTCTCTCTCTCTCTCTCTCTCTCTCTCTCTCTCTCTCTCTCTCTCTCTCTCTCTCTCTCTCTCTTTTTTCTACAACAAGCCACGCCCCTCCACAAGCCCCTCCCCATAACCAAAACCCGCCCCCAAAATCTCACTCTAAGCTGAATTCAAAAGTTTGCAGCCCTGCCGAAGGTAAGAGCAGGCGGGTAATTCAGAATCTGAAAACACACAAAAGCGGGCTAGCATCAACTGTGATGAGACTGGAGAGGATGGAAGCAGGTAGTATGGATGATGAAGATGATTCTTCAGTAATTGATAGTGAGGCATGGTCATATCCTGTATTACGGATTCAACAAACAAAAGGAAAAATAGAGATTCTGAGTCAGATGACAATACTAGAGTAGGAATAAACAAAGTAAGGAAAATTGAGGTAGAATAGAATGAGGTAGGTGACAGAAGTGAAGCGTCTGCTTTCTAGCAGAAATGGTAAAAAAGAGAGAAGTACGACTGTTGTACTAACTTTCACTTGTAAAAACTTACCAGAACATGTTAAAATTGTATATGTGTGTTATACGGTACGACCATTTGTTAGACCAGCATTGAGATGTTTTAATTGCCAAAGATTGGGGCATGTTGGAAATAAAGATGTTGTAGATGTGGTGGAGAACATGATTATGGAAAATGTGGAGGTTGAACCTAAATGTTGTAATTGTGGAGGGCCACACAGTGCAGCGTATATAGGCTGTAAAGCCCAAAAGCAAGCAACGGAAGCAATGAAGCTCAAAACAGTACAGAATATATCATATACTCAAGCAGTCAAGGGAAACCCAATTAGGAGAGGTATGGGGTGTCCTCAAAAAATGGTTGGGGTTTACAGAACTCAGAATATACCAGTAGTAGTAGATGAAGAGAAAACAGCAGTATTGATATTAAGAACGGATCAAGAAACCCAGAGATAGGTCGTACTGGATCAGCATTTTATGTTCCTGAATTTAAAATAGGAAAATATGGGAGATTAACTGACGGGACCTCAGTATATACTGCTGAACTGGTGGCAATTCAGATGGCACTTAGTTGGGTGGAAGAGGTGATGCCAAACAAAGTTCAGATTCTATGGCATCACTTATAAGCCTACTAACTTACCAAACAGTTAGATCTGATATTGATGTAGAAATATTGAATATTTTGTATAGATTAAAGCAAATTGGAATAATAATTGCATTTGTGTGGGTACCAGCTCACGCAGATATACCAGGAAATGAAAGATCGAATAGAACGGCTAAAGAGTCACTTAAACTGAACTTCCCCAATATTACTGTTGCATTAAGTAGGATGGAAGGGAAAAGTATCATTAAAGAAGCTTGTAATCAGAAATGGCAAATGAATTGGAATGAGTGTAAAACAGGAAGACTATATAATATACATAAAACTGTAAGACAAAGTAATATGACATTAAATTTAAGTAGAGAGGATCGGGTTATTTTATCAAGACTAAGGATGGGACATAATAAACTCAATTCTACACTTTATATTATAAGGAAACATGATACAGGATTATGCGAATTATGCCAAGTAAAGGAAACATTTGAACATGTGCTGGTTTTCTGCCCCAAGTATGATCTGGAAAGGAATGAGTTAATAAGAGAGCTACAGGGAATAGGTTGCAAAGTATTTACAATCAATAGCCTATTAAACATAAAACCTGGATCCGGGAAAATTGTAAGGTTAGTTTTAAAATTCATTAAGCATAGTGGTCTTAGAAATAGGATATAGACATCTTTTGACATACTTCTAGACTGAAATCACTTCACACTCCAGCACAGGTGGTGTAGGTATGTAATAAAGTTGGTATGCGACCTGCCAATGAAGAAGAAGTTGTGTTTGTGTCGCGTAACAGATGATTACAGGATTATAAAGTGCTACAGATGACATGTTTATGAAGTGTGGGGGTGTCCATTTAAGTGCTTGGTGTTGAAATAATGCTTTATTTTATTAGAAATCGTGTTTATAGTCACATGGTAAATTTTTTTCCTGTTTTAGCATGCTGCATGTTTAGATATATAATACATACTTATGAAGCTCATTTGCTTACTATCTTGCATTTCAAAATTTATGAATTAAATGTACTGAAGAATAAATATTACCTTAATAGTTAATTTGAAAATATTGTACTTCATGTTGTATTCAGTAGATTCTGAGTGTTTGTATGTTTGTGTCTGTAGGCTGTGATCTCACTGCTGAAACTATACATCGTTACAATGGACTCCCTGGTGGTTCAGTTCTGTTACTCTGCTCCTGCTCTGACCTGCACACCAAACCTCACACATTCACCTGGATGGCCTACATAAGAGGAGGTCTGAATGACATGTTAAATGATGAACACTACCGTGGCAGACTTCAGCTGTTTAATCACACTTCTCCTGGTAATCTGTCTCTGCTCATATCTGACCTGAGAGAAGAGGATGATGTAGACTACAGGTGCAGCACTGAGAAGGGACACAGAGACATGGATATTCGTGGTAAAGGTAAATGATTTAAATACACAATAAAAGTTTATATTTAGTGTAAAATCATCCTTGATCATACTTAAAATGAATCATAGTTACATATGTAATAAAATGTCTACTCCATTTACGATGAAGGGGACTGAAGGGGAATTAATTTAGGAGTCATATGTATAAATATGTATAATAAATAAAATGTATATATAAGTGACACATCAGTTTTAAGTTATAAATGACATTAAATACTGATTATGGTATCAGACTGACCTGAACTTTGGACTGGTGTTGGATTGGATTTGTGATATTTCTCAGTCTAAACTAAGATTTATTCTCATAACATTGTAGTGTTTATAGAGCTACATGTCAACTGACATAAGACATAAACAGTAATAAAGACTTCACTGTCAACTTGTTGAGTTTTTTTAAATATTAATATCTGATGCATCAGAATAAATTTTAATATGACATTAAACATTAAAATCAAACTCTAATTTACAGTCAAAGAAACTCTACATAACACACTAGACCTGGTGTTTATAATAATTTAACATGAACATTGATGATCACAGTCTGTACATCAGCTGATACATTAGGAAGTCTTTTTAAATACATGTCTTTATAAATATTGATTTAGGTTCATATCACTTATTATTAGGAGTTTATTAAGGAACCATTTAGCCCTATGAAGAAGTCCCTTAAGTAATATTTTATCTTTATTTATCAGTGACGGTTCAGTGATCACCAGCTTCACCTCCTACTTTGTGCTTTATTTACATTTTTTGGTTAAATCTATTTCTCAATACTGTGTTCACATTTTTAAATCTTTTCACACAGTGAACACAACAGTGGTCTATGTGGACTGAATTATGTATCACTTTTCTTTAATTTTACAGAAAATCATTGAATAACCTCAACTTTAAAATATCATGAATTTTTTTCTAAATCAAACTCAATGGCAAACAAAACTCTGTGTGTCTACAGCTTATATTTCACATGTACTTTTCACCATGCAGTGTGTAGTGTTGTCTCCTCACAGCTCCAGGGTCCATGTTTCAGTCCTGATCTTTGTACTTCATGTTGTATTCAGTAGATTCTGAGTGTTTGTATGTTTGTGTCTGTAGGCTGTGATCTCTCTGGTGATAAACATCAGGTAGTTATTAATGGACACCCTGGTGGTTCAGTTCTGTTACCCTGCTCCTGCTCTGACCTGCACACCGATCCTCAGATATTCACCTGGACGACTAACAGAACAGGACACTGGACTGACGTGTTAAATGATGAACACTATCGTGACAGACTTCAGCTGTTTAATCACATTTCTCCTGGTAATCTGTCTCTGCTCATATCTGACCTGAGAGAAGAGGATCAGAGAGTCTACAGGTGCAGCACTGGATTAAAGGAATACAGAGACATCAGGATTAATGTTAAAGGTAAAACATTTAAATACTCAATAAAAGTTTATATTTAGTGTGCAAACAGTCCTGATAAGAACTGAATTGTAGTCACATATGTAACAAACATGTCTAGTAAATTTACCATAACTGATGGTTTTACTCTACAAGTCATAGTGTCACATTAAAATGACACCTATTTCAATTAGATTTCAATTAAATTCAAGTTTATTTGTATAGCATATTGACATTGTCTCAAAGCAGCTTTACAGAACATAAACATAGAACAAAAGATTAATAGAATACAAAATTCAAGATTAATATTGGATATATTTAATTCACAATGTGTTTGTATTTCAATTCAATTCAAGTTTATTTTTATAGCGCATTTTACACTTGACATTGTGTCAAAGCAGCTTTACAGAACATAAACATACAACAAAGGGTTATTATAAGAAAAATATAAAGATTATTACCCATGTAGATTTCTTCTAACCCCAATGAGCCCAATGATATTCATCCCCAATGAGCAAGTCTGAGGTGACTCAGGTGACTGTGGGGAGGAAAAACTCCCTTAGATGGTAAAGGAAGAAACCTTGAGAGGAACCAGACTCAAAGGGGAACCTCATCCTCATCTGGGCGACACTGGGGGGTGTGATTATAAATATTCAGTCTGATAAATGTTGTATTGATGTAAAAGATCAAATGGAGTTCACATCTCTATAGTATCACAGAGTCCAACTGGAGCTGGTAGATCTCTAGATGCATCAGGATTCTCACAGAGTCGGCCTCGTCTCAATGGAGGTCCAAAATCTTCATCGCTCAGAAGACAATGTCTGGATGCCTCGGGATGGGTAGAAAGAGAGAAGCAGTGGAGAGGAATTAACATATCTGCTGTTCATAAAAATGTGCAAGTCTGATGTAATAGTGCACAGTATTATAGGATGTATTATGTGTGTGTACGCCTGACTAAAGAGGTGTGTTTTTAATTTACATTTAAACTGGGAAAGTGTGTCTGAGCCCCGAACACTATCAGGAAGACTATTCCAAAGTTTGGGAGCTAAATAAGAAAGCGGTCTACCGCCTTTAGTAGACTTAGATATTCTGGGAACTACCAGAGGTCCTGAGTTTTGTGATCTCAGAGAGCATGAAGGATTGTAACGTGTTAGAAGACTAGTTAGATACATGGGAGCTAAACCATTAAGAGCCTTGTATGTAAGTAGCAGCAGTTTGTAATCAATTCTAAACTTAACAGGTAGCCAGTGTAGAGATGATAAAATTGGGGTTATATGGTCATACTTTCTTGTCCTAGTGAGAACTCTGGCAGCTGCGTTTTGGACTAACTGTAACCTATTTATTAAAGATGCAGGACAACCACCTAGTAATGCATTACAATAGTCCAGTCTAGAGGTCATGAACGCATGAACTAGCTTCTCAGCCTCAGACAGGATGTTTCTCAGCTTGGCAATATTTCTAAGGTGGAAGAAGGCTGTTTTTGTAGTATGAGTGATATGATTTTTAAAAGACAAGTTGCTATCTAATATAACACCCAGGTCTTTCACTGTCGAGCTACTAGTAACAGTACGTCTCTCTAAATGGAAGTTAAGTTGTGAGAGTTTGTATACTGGTTTTTGGACCTATAAGTAGTATTTCTGTCTTATCAGAGTTTAACAACAGAAAGTTACAGCTCATCCAATCTTGTATCTCTCTAACGCACTGAGTTAATTCTGACAATTTAGCTATTTCATCTGGATTTGATGAGATATAACGGTGTATCGTCAGCATAACAGTGGAAATTAATCCCATGTCTTCTAATATTGTTCCTTAATGTAAGCATGAATATCGAAAAAAGCAGAGGTCCTAGAACTGATCCACCATTCACCATTTAATTCTACAAAATGGTATCGATCAGACAGGTAGGATCTAATCCAACTTAAAGCCTGTCTATGAATACCTGTGTAATTTTGTAAGCGATCTAGGAGAATGTTGTGATCTATAGTGTCGAATGCAGCACTAAGGTGAAGTAGGACTAAAAGTGACATACAGTCTTTGTTTAAAGCTAGGAACAAGTAATTTGTAACTTGCACAAGTGCTGTTTCTGTGCTATGATGAAGCCTGAAACCTGATTGAAACTCTTCAAAGATATTGTTCTCCTGTAAGAAGGAGCTCAGTTGAACAGACACAACCTTCTCTAGTATTTTATACATAATAGGAAGATGTGAAATAGGTCTGTAATTTGATAGTTCATTGGGATCTAAATTAGGTTTTTTGGTGAGTGGCCTAATGACTGCCAACCTGAAAGATTTAGGGACATGACCTAAAGATAGTGAGGCGTTAATAATATTAAGAAGAGGCTCACCAGCTTTACAGTGTATAACACTTCTTTCAGTAATTTAGTTGGAATGGGGTCTAGTGAACAAGTTGTTGGTTTAGCTTTAGTAATAAGATTATCTAACTCTTATTTGGTGTGCAGGTCATAGCAGGAGCAGGGTAACAGCACAGAAACACCTTTGTGTCATGTGATTTCTGTCTGATTATCATCACCACAAAGAGCCCAGCCTTCAGAATACACCTTCATTACTATTGACATAAACATTAATAAAAGCTTCAGAAGATGTCAGTGTCCGGTTGTTTAATCTGTCTTTATGTTTTCTTCTGATTTATCAGAAATATATGTCTGATATCTTTGTTAATTCTCTGTCTTCACATCAGCTGACACTTTATTAAACTTCATGTAGGTTCATGTCACTTGTCAATTTTGTAGGTGTCATTTAACCTCATTAACATGACCCTGATTATGTTTTACCTTCATTTTTAAAGAGGTTTTTACAGACAATGCTTCATTAATGTCTAAGTGTGTGTGTCATGTGATATTACTAACAGTGATTAAAAACAGACTTTAGATTTATTTAAGATTGTGTTTTCAGGAGGAAGAAGAGAAACTTCAACACGCTCAGGGAAAACAGACAGAAGACCTCCATCAGAACAGCCTCCAAGTAAAACAACAAACTCTCCACCTGCATCATCCTCAACAACACTGGAACAAGATAAACAACAAACTCACAGCAGCCTCCCTCTGGGTGCCAAAACATTTCCTTTTTAAAAAGCAGTGAATCACATTTCTGTTTTTTTTTTTTTACCATATTGGTTGTGTTTTATTCAACAGTTTTCTGCATTCTGCTTGTATTATTGCTGCTGATACCTGGAGTAGTGGCATTTATTTGCTGGGTATGCAGAGGTACAAACACACACACACACACAGACACACACAAACACACACACACACTCACACACTCACACACACACACAGTTTTAATATAAATTCAACTAAAAATTGGTAGAATTTTGATACTGTGGTGTTGTTTTAAATGAGCTTTACATCATACTTCATTTAATACTGAAATAAAACAGAGGTTCATATTCACACAAAATCATCAAAATTCCTCCTTGGAAATCAGGACAAGACAGGCAGTAAATCAGTCTTGAAATCAGTATGTATCAGTACCAGTACCTCAGTCAATCAGTGAGTCTGTTCACCAGCATTCTAGACCAAAACACTATACAGTATAAATACCATCTCATAACAAGCACGGCAATAAGTTCTGAATCGTAGCTCTTCGTATCACTCAGTGTGTGATCTTGCTTTCAGTATTAATGTATTTGAGTTGAAACAGAACGGCAGCCTGCACACGTTACATGATCCCTTCAGACGTTACCACTAAAAGGTTTCATTTCTGATGATTTGTTCTTTAGGTGGACGATGTGGAGAGAAGGTGAATACTGAAGGTTGTCTGGACTATAAGGGACAACAAGATAATACCAGGGACTTACCCTTCACATTAAATTCACAGGACACACAGGTTAGTATACATGCAGACAGACCTGCTGTCCTTTATGTATTTTGGGTAGAAACTCTGCAGTTTCACAGAGAAGTACGTGTTTATCAGAAGAATTGTGTTATCAGTCAAAAAATTGCAAATTAGAGCTTTTTGTCTCCATCCAGCAACACACAGTGTAAAAAAAGCCACAGAATTTCTATGTGATATACAGTGGTGTGAAAGTGTTGGCCCCCTTCCTGATTTTTTTTTTTTTTTTTTTTTTGCATATTTGTCACACTTTAATGTTTCAGATCAAACACAACATGCAGTTTTTAAATTATATAATTTCATAATTAAGGGTCATCTCATTAAACCCCCCCCCCCTGTTAAAACACAAGTTAGCTTTGGTTTATTACACCCAAGTTCAATTTCTCTAGCCACACCCAGGCCTGATTACTGCCACACACTTCACAATCAAGAAATCACTTACATAAGACCTGACTGACAAGTGAAGTAGACCAAAAGATCCTAAAAAGCTTCACATCATGCCGAGATCCAAAGAAACTCAGGAACAAATGAGAGAGAAAGTAATTGAGATCTATCTGTTTGGAAAAGGTTATAAAGCCATTTCTAAAGCATTGGAACTCCAGCGACCCACAGTGAGAGCCATTATCCACAAATTGCAAACACATGGAACACTGGTGAGCCACCTCAGGAAGTCCACCTCTGATTGGCTGAAGAAAAACAAAATAAAGACTTTGGTCATGGTCCTGACCTGAATCCTATTGAGCTGCTGTGGCATGACCTTACAAAGGCAGTTCATGCTTTAAAACCCTCCAAATTTGGCTGACCAAATTTCCCCCCACAGCGCTGTGACAGACTCATTGCACGTTATCGCATACGCTTGACTGCAGTTCTTGATGCTATGGGTGGCCCAACCAATCTGTCATACAAATCTGTTACAACCCAGTCTAGGGTTGAGCTGCACAGAGTTATAGCTCGGGATTCAGTGATTTGATACCTTTTTATAAATGGCAGAAAAAAACACAAAATAGAAATTCTAGGTAAGGGTATTGGTATATTTTAGAGATAAATAATATATACAAAACAACAGTACAGGCAGGCTGGAAACTCTGGCCTGGAATCCACCTGCACACAGACATGTACAGAACACGGTCCACAGAATCACGGTTTTTAACATTAGGTTTAGGTTGCAAGCACTTTTTTACACAGTGCCATTTAGGCTTGGATTTTGTTTTCCCTTAAAATCATTCATTTAAAAATGGTATGTTGTGTTTACTTGTTATCTTTGACTAATATTTACATTTGTTTGATGATCTGAAACATTAAAGTGTGACAAACATGCAAAAAAAAAAAAAAAACAGGAAGGGGCCAACACTTTTTCACACTACTGTATGTATAATTTACATGTTCTGTCTGTTCCCAGATTGTGTGTGATGACACTTTATTTACTACTGTCATTTACACCAGCTACTCTACTGGCCCACATTAACACAGCTGGAGCAGCACAGGTCCAGATGATCACTGGAGCACTGTTAAAAAAGGGAAAAGGTTCCAGATAATTACTTCATATTCACCTTCATTATGTTAGATAAGGGTATTGTTCTGTATTCACTTTTTCTGTTAATCATTAAAAACTTCTGATGGATAAATTTGCAAACTATATTTTGAGTGTTTGTGACATTTTTCTCATCTTATGTGTCCCATTCTTGCATATATCAGGTTAAGAACTGAATGTGCTAGAAGGCTTTTGTGTAAATAGGCTTGTGTAAGAAGTTCTTGTTTGTGACTTGTTAAAACCTTGAGCAAAAATAAAGAGGAGGATTGTTAAATTTGCATGGACTGAATGTGTTATTTTTAATAAATAAATACAATTTTACATCAATAGAATTATTTATAGTATTTAAACTGAATCTCCCAAACAATCACAAAAGCAGGATTTTGTGGTAAGTAAATAGTGTAATAAATAAAATGTGACATTTGAAGTCTACCAATCTTCCAGTTATTTGTTATTCATTAATGAATAGCTGATTCCTTTAACTGGAGCACAAAGGGATCATTAAATAAAGAAACCTGTAAATGAACCACATTATTATTCTAAGTGTTAAGGCACCACCTAGTGGTCAATGTAGAACATGGACTTTTACATGTGACAAATTCAAGCAGAATTCTCAAATGTTTACATTTACATGACATTGTTTACAATTACATGTTGCTGTACTGAGGTTATGGTATGTGTGAAATTCTCTAATTTAATTGGTCACGTGGTGCTGATTAGTTTTCTATAACAGCAGCTCTAACAGTAGTGCTGGTTGTAATTGAAATCACAGGTTTACGTTAATGCTTTATAAAATTGACCTTGTAAATGTCTCTTGTAGATTGAATTTCTTTCTCGGTTGTTTCAATGATTTCTTGAACACACCTGACTTGTTTCCTCTGATTGGTTCATCGTTTGTTGCTTATCGTTCCTTTCAGTGAGAGGTTAATATCTGTTGTATTAATGATGTCGTGGAGTCTTGTTTTGTATCCTTTATAATTTTAATTCTTGATTTCTTGCTATTTATTTATTTATTTATTTATTTATTTATTTATTTATAATATTGTCTTGATACTTGATGTTTTAAAATAATGATCAAATCAGGTCCTACATCTGACCCCCAAATCTTGACAAACACAATATTAATGCTGCAGATGAATATTACTCCAACTTGATTTCAAATTATTTTATTATCAGATTCAGACTTCCTCTGAGAAAAAAGAAAACTAATACAAAATGAACTTGATTTAGTAAATTGTCCTGTTTAATTCAACAGAATGATATTTATAGAGGACTTTTAACAGTAAACATTGTCACAAGCAGCTTTAAAAATTTTACTTCAAATTCTGACCAAGCTGGAATATGTGAAGGAAATTTTATCCTATTCCTGTTCATGTGACATTAAGGCTCTTCTTTCTACTTTCTGCAAAAATCTGTATTTAGATTTAAATCGCTAATGAGAAATTATCTGTAGTTAAGCTGTAGTAGCAGATTTGTAACACAAGATGGCGATTACTTTAGTTACAATCTCAGCAGGCTTATTATTATTATTATTACTATTATTATTATTATTATTATTATTATTATTATTATTATTATTATTATTATCAAGCTTGTTGTGATAGTACGAGTAATGTTATAGGTATCAGTAACAGATAAAGTACCTTATTTCTTCTGTTTGTAGAATTTTGATGTACACTTAAATTATTAGATTAATTATCTGTAGCCCAGCTGTAGTACCAGCTTCTAGACACAAGATGTCGCTACTTAGTCACTAAGCCGTAGCTTTATAATCAAATAATAAATAAATACATTTAATCACTTTTTAAAAACATTTTAAACTGTAAAACAGGTTAATAATTAAAATTATACTCCTCTGATTAATCTTACTTTTCATAATCACTCTTGACCAGCCTCTATGTTCTCCTCAGCTCACATGCTGTAAATGTGTCTTTATGACTTCCTGTAAGTCTCAGGAAACACACTTGCTGGTGAATATACTGATGAACATTACAGCTTTGTCCCAAACACTAGAATTCCTGTGTGTTATAAAGTGAAGTTGATGTTGCAGCTCATGCCAGTTGTTTATTATTATTATTATTTTCTCATTTTTTAAATGTTGTACATCTTCTCAAATATCTTAAGGACATGTTTGGCTTGTAAATTCTATATATATATATATATATATATATATATTTAGTGTGTGTGTGTGTGTGTGTGTGTGTGTGTGTGTGTGTGTAATGGAGTAAGTTTTTTTTTAAATGAGAAATGACATAGTGGTTGTTGTGGTTTCCTGAAAAACAAAGTGTATAAAGAGAGACACTCAGTCAGTGTGTCAGTGTGTGTGTTTCACACTGAGGGACTGGTGTGTGTGTGCAGAAGAATCAGTAATGATGAAGTGCTTATATCTTTTGTATATCGTGTTTCACGTCACTGCAGGTGAGTGAAGTTATTTTTTCTTTTCTATTACAGAAAGGAGAGAGAATATTATCCAGTTCTTATTTCAGCTGCTTTGTGTTTAGTTCATGTGGTTTCTGTCCAGACTGGGTTTACAGTAGGCTGGATTTCAGCTCTGTTCCTAAAAAATAAACCAAACACTGTCAAATGTTTATTAATTAGAGAATTAACAACGTTAACAAGTAATTTATTAGTGGTTTTGTATTTTAATGTCATTTTTACTAAAATTGTATATTTTTAGACCAGAATGTTCTTCTCATTAAACTGTTCAAAAATGGGTAAACATACACAACATGCCTTGTGTTATAATGTACTTATTTAGATCAGATTTGATCATGTGAATGTATCTATAATAACTCACATAAAGCATAGTAGAAAAGTTATTTCCTGTAACTTGTAGGTCATTTCTTCACTCTGGACTTAGCTGTAAATAGATGCGTGTGAATTTCACACCTTTTTCTGCTGTCTGTCACTGATGTCACTCCACTTCCTAAATCATATTTAGAGTTTTTATTTTTTTTAGAATTAGTTACATGCATTTAACAACATAACACTCTCAACAATGGTATATTTGGGGTCTCCTATATATCACTTTTCATTTCTTTGACACAATTTACTAAAATAGATTCAATTTTATTTTTTGTAAAACTAAATAAAATGATTAAAATAATATTATTAGCTGATTATCAGTTCATCTTCATAACGTTTTCTATTTTTAATAATGTGTAACATTACAATCAAACTATTAGCATGTTTAACAGGACAATCAAACCATTACCTCACATTCCAAACACGTTCAAATATAAAAGAAAACATTACAAACTACTGTGCAATCTTAACTTATGATACGGAAGACTTTAATAAAAATTCCATACCTTGAAAAGGGGATAAAATATATATGCTGTTGTCTGTGTGCTGAGCTGTATTGGCTGTGACACACAGCATAGCTTGACTCAGCAACTCCGGCGGCCTTTGAGTTCCCCCTACTGGACACTCCTTGAATTACATTGTTAGTTAACCAACAGAACAATAATAAACATCACATTAAGTTAATTATATTGATCTTTTTAAACCATTACATAAACTATTTTACATTTTTTTATTTTGATTTCTGGATTTGAAAACACACCTCTTGTGTTGTTTTATCCCAGCTGTATTCGGTTCAGCACGATTTCTGCGTTTAAAAAGCGAAAATAATGCAAAAGAAAATCCTTTGGAAAGCTGAGATGGTCCAGTGTTCCACGACCGGGTCGTGGAAAACTGGACCATCTCTATACTCTCGCCAGGTTGCTGGAGAGTTCATGGGAGTTTGCCCAACAAGTTCACATGTGCTTTGTGGATCTGGAGAAGGCATTCGTCTGTGTCCCCTGTGGTGACCTGTGGGGGGTGCTCTGGGAGTATGGGGTCTGGGGCCCTCTGTTAAGGGCTGTCCGGTCCCTATATGACCGGAGCAGGAGTTTGGTTCGCATTGCCGGCAGTAAGTCAGACTTGTTCCCGGGGCATGTTGGATTCCGGCAGGGCTGCCCTTTGTCACCGGTCCTGTTCATTATTTATATGGACAGGATTTCTAGGCGCAGTCTGGGGCCGGAGGGAGTCCGGTTTGGGGACCACAGGATTTCGTCTCTGCTTTTTGCAGATGATGATGTCCTGCTGGCTTCCTCAAATCAGGACCTTCAGCGTGCACTGGGACGGTTTGCAGCTGAGTGTGAAGCGGCGGGGATGAGAATCAGCACCTCCAAGTCCAAGGACATGGTTCTCAGTCGGAAAAGGGTGGCTTGCCCCCTTCAGGTTGGTGGAGAGCTCCTGCCTCAAGTGGAGGAGTTTAAGTATATTGGTGTCTCGTTCACGAGTTAGGGAAGGATGGAGCGGGAGATCGACAGGCGGATTGGTGTATCTTCTGCAGTGATGGGGTCGATATACCGGTCTGTTCTGGTGAAGAAACTCTATTTACCATTCGATCTACGTTCCTACCCTCACCTATGGTCATGAGCTTTGGGTCATGACCGAAAGGACAAGATCCCGGATACAGGCAGCCGAAATGAGTTTCCTCCGCAGAGTGGCTGGGCGCTCCTGTAGAGATAGGGTGAGGAGCTCAGTCACTCGGGAGGAGCTCAGAGTAGAGCCGCTGCTCCTCCACATCGAGAGGAGTCAGCTGAGGTGGCTCGGGCATCTGTTTCGGATGCCTCCTGGAAGCCTCCCTGGGGAGGTGTTCCGGGCATGTCCAACCGGGAGGAGGCCCCGGGGAAGACCTAGGACACGCTGGAGGGACTATGTCTCTCAGCTGGCCTGGGAACGCCTCGGTATTCCCCCGGGAGAGCTGGAGGACGTGTCTGGGGAGAGGGAAGTCTGGGCATCCCTGCTTAGACTGCTGCCCCTGCGACCCGGGCACGGATAAGCGATAGAAGATGGATGGATGGATGGATGGATGGATGGATGGAGCTGAGATGGTGCATTTAAATGTCCAGGGGATTAAAATGTCCCGAACTTTGAAGACAGTATATAAAAAATATTATTATTAAATATATGTTCAAACTCCATAAATATATTTTATGACATCTCACCATTAACTGGTTCAAGATTTATTGATCTATTGTGTATAAGAGATATTAGAGAGAGGTTTTAATAGTGGCACACACTCCTGTGCCAAGTGGGTGCATGTTGGCACACCTCTGTATGTGAGTTTTCTCAGCTACCGAACTATAAAACTTCATATAATTGATTTATATGTCACTATAGAATTTCATTACATCCAAATCCAGCAGTGTTCAGTTTGTTTTGGAGTCTCCCCACCTCTAACTACAGGACACAGCGCGCATGACTGTATGCCAGTCTGAGCCACTTCCCCTCAATAGAGCTAAAAGTCCACAATAAACCCATCTTTACATACATTACAGCTGTCCGAAGGTAATCGTGTAATCGGTTCAGTTTATCTTGAGGGGGGTCAAAACTTTTAGCACTAGATTTTCTGGATTTGAAAACACACCTCTTGAGGTGTATTAGCCTACATGTATTCGGTATTAAAGCAAAAAAAAAAATCCTTTGGAAAGCTGAGATGGTGCATTTAAATGTCGAGGGGATTAAATGTCCAGGGGACATTTCAAAATGTATGAATTAAATGTTCTGAAGAATAAATATTACCTTAATAGTGCATTTGAAAATATTGTACTTCATGTATTCAGTAGATTCTGAGTGTTTGTATGTTTGTGTCTGTAGGCTGTGATCTCTCTGCTCAAACTAAATATGTTTACAGTGAACACCCTGGTGGTTCAGTTCTGTTACCCTGCTCCTGCTCTGACCTGCACACCAAACCTCACACATTCACCTGGATGGCCTACATAAGAGGACGTCTGAATGACGTGTTAAATGATGAACACTACCGTGGCAGACTTCAGCTGTTTAATAACACTTCTCCTGGTAATCTGTCTCTGCTCATATCTGACCTGAGAGAAGAGGATGATGTAGACTACAGGTGCAGAACTGAGAAGGGACACAGAGACATGCGTATTAATGTTAAAGGTAAATGATTTAAATACACAATAAAAGTTTATATTTAGTAGAAAATCATCGTTGATCATACTTAAAATTATAGTTCCCTATGTAATAAAATGTCTATGACACATCAGTATTAAGTTATAAATGACATTAAATACTGATTATGGTATCAGACTGACCTGAACTTTGGACTGGTGTTGGATTGGATTTGTGATATTTCTCAGTCTAAACTAAGATTTATTCTCATAACATTGTAGTGTTTATAGAGCTACATGTCAACTGACATAAGACATAAACAGTAATAAAGTCTTCACTAGATGTCACTGTCAACTTGAGTTTTTTATCTTAATATCTGATACATCAGAATAAATTTTAATATGACATTAAACATTAAAACCAAACTCTAATTTACAGTCAAAGAAACTCTACATAACACACTAGACCTGGTGTTTATATTAATTTAACATGAACATTGATGAACACAGTCTGTACATCAGCTGATACATTAGGAAGTCTTTTTAAATACATGTCTTTATAAATATTGATTTGGGTTCATGTCACTTATTATTAGGAGTTTATTAAGGAACCATTTAGCCCTATGAAGAAGTCCCTTAAGTAATATTTGAACTTTATTTATCAGTGACGGTTCAGTGATCACCAGCTTCTCCTCCTACTTTGTGCTTTAATTACATTTTTTTGGTTAAATTTATTTCTCAATACTATGTTCACATTTTTAAATCTTTTCACACAGTGAACACAACAGCGGTCTATGTGGACTGAATTATGTAGCACTTTTCTTTAATTTTACACAAAATCATTGAATAACCTCAACTTTTAAAATATCATGAATTATTTTCTCAATCAAACTCAACCACAAACAAAACTCTGTGTGTCTACAGCTTATATTTCACATGTACTTTTCACCATGCAGTGTGTAGTGTTGTCTCCTCACAGCTCCAGGGTCCATGTTTCAGTCCTGATCTTTGTACTTCATGTTGTATTCAGTAGATTCTGAGTGTTTGTATGTTTGTGTCTGTAGGCTGTGATCTCTCTGGTGATAAGCATCAGGTAGTTATTAATGGACACCCTGGTGGTTCAGTTCTGTTACCCTGCTCCTGCTCTGACCTGCACAACAATCCTCAGACATTCACATGGACGACTAAAAGAACAGGACACTGGACTGACGTGTTAAATGATGAGCTCTATCGTGACAGACTTCAGCTGTTTAATCACACTTCTCCTGGTAATCTGTCTCTGGTCATATCTGACCTGAGAGAAGAGGATCAGAGAGTCTACAGGTGCAGCACTGGATTAAGGGAATACAGAGACATCTGGATTAATGTTAAAGGTAAAACATTTAAATACTCAATATAAGTTTATATTTAGTGTGCAAACAGTCCTGATGAGAACTGAATTATAGTCACATATGTAACAAACATGTCTACTAAATTTACCATAACTGATGGTTTTACTCTACGAGTCATAGTGTGTCACATTAAAATGACACATTATTTGGTGTGCAGGTCAGAGCAGGAGCAGGGTAACAGCACAGAAACACCTTTGTGTCATGTGATTTCTGTCTGATTATCATCACCACAGAGGGCACAGCCTTCAGAACACACCTTCATTACTACTGTCATAAACCTACATAAGCATTAATAAAAGCTTCAGAAGGTGTCAGTGTCATGTTGTTTAATCTTTATGTTTTCTTTTAATTTACAATCAGAGAAATAAAATACAGAAGTCTATATCTGATATCTTTGTCAATTCTTTGTTTTCACATTAGATGACACTTATTACTCTTTATAAATGATCTAGATTCATGTTAGTTGTTGTTTATGTAGGTGTCATTTAACTTCATTAACATAACCCTAATTATGTGTTACCTTTAATTTTAAGGATGTTTTTTACTGACATTGTTTCATTAATAACTGAGCGTGAGTGTCATGTGCCATATTACTAACAGTGATTATAAACAGACTTTATATTTATTAAGGTTTGTCTTTTCAGGAGGAAGAAGAAAAACTTCAACACGCCCGGGTAAAACAGACAGAAGACCTCCATCAAAACAGCCTCCAAGTAAAACAACACACTCTCCACCTGCATCATCCTCAACTACACTGGAACAAGGTAAACAACAAACTCACAGCAGCCTCCTTCTAGTTGACATCCTTTTGTAATCAGAATGGAAAAACATATCTACATACTTACAGTAAAGTATTTTAAATTAAATTGTTTTACTGTTCTGTTTGTTGGATATTTGAAAGCATAAAGAGAGAGACACACACACAGACACACACACACACAGACACACACACACACACACACACACACACACACACACACACACACACACACACACACACACACACACGTATCACTGAGTTTACTGTTAAATACCAGTCACTGAGTGTGAGTCAAACAGAACTGCAGCCTCCACACCTTACTTGATCACTTCAGAATGTAAAATATAGTTGTAACCACTAGAGGTGTGATATCTGAGTTTATTTCTTTTCACCAGGAACATGCGGAGAGAACGGGATTACTGAAGGACGTCCGGACTGTAAGGGAAAGCCAACAGATCAGGTTAGCAAACGTAAAATGAGTTATAACAGATCTGTTTCTACCTTTAGAGTTTTTGTTATATTTGTGATACACTGCAGGTAACACACATGACCCACACATGCTTTCACTGAACACTGAGTTATAGGAAATGATCTTCTGCTGCTTCTATCAGAGCAACACGTGTTGTAACCTTCCCATTTTCCCTGGGTCTTTTTGACCCGGCCAGAAGGATTTAATGTGTCATAACTTGGGTTTTCTTGCACATATTTGCCTGAAATTTACCAGGATTGTTCCAAATGATGAACTTTGCAAGTAAAATTAATTTGATCTATTTTCATTGAACTATGTGTTCAGACCAATATATATTTTGCGTTTTGGATCCGTCTGGGTCATTTTGACCTGACCACATTTAGTGGGGCAATAGGTCACACTTTTGCCCTTTTCAGCACAATGAACATACATACAGACACAAAAATGCACACATAAAATGTCCACAAACACACGCACCCAAAACACACACTCACACCCCCTCCACACACTCACACCCCCTCCACACACACACACACACACAAATTGGGCATTGCATTTCATTAGGCCTCAGGAAAATATAAAGCCATACATTTGTAAATATTTCACACTTTTGATATGCCTTCGCCTAGCAAAATATGATCTACCGAAATGATGCCACACACACACACACACACACACACACACACACACACACACACACACACACACACACGTTGTGTTTTCATATTCAATGGAGTATTGTGTATTCATATTCTGGAGATATGCTGAGTAATGTTTGACATTTATCAGTCAGTGGTTATCCAAAATAATATTTAGTAATTTCTGCTTATTTTACTCAAAACATGGCAAAATTTCATAAGGTTTATCGTTGATAAATTAAGTATAATAAAAAAACATAAGGAGGTAAACAAAGATTTATTCACATGAAATTATGACATGTTTTTAAGTGTGTGTGTGTGTGTGTGTGTGTGTGTGTGTGTGTGTGTGTGTGTGTGTGTGTGTGTGTGTGTGTGTGTGTGTGTAGCCTGTTGTTGGTTGATCAGATGACATCAAGTGGGCAAAATAGATATTACACACAGAATGGTGATAATTGTAGAATTTTTGATTTATAAGCATTCAAGTCAATTTGGCCTGGAAAAAAACAGGTTTTATTATTTGCTGACATTAAAAATGGTCAAAATGGTTTCAAAACAATCTCCTGCCCTTGAAATATACCAACCTGTAATTGTGCATCAAACTTTGTGCCTCTATAGTGAAAATAATTCAAAATTCTTGTTTTTTTTTACTAAAAAATGAGGCATTTTTGTATATAAATAAGGTTTATTATACCATATATATAAATATTGCAAAATATATGTTAATATATTGGAAACAAGACTAAAAAGGTGAAAAAAAAGGCTATCATATATACTTCATTTTTTATAAGCAGTCAAAACAGACAAGGTCAAGTTGACTCAGTGCTCCTAATTTGTATAGGAGGACAATAGGGAGGGTTAAGGAAAGAAGTCAGATTTGGAGATTTGTGTTGTCTTTACAGGATTTTACCTGTTTCTTGGAGTCACCAGCAAAACCCACAGAATTTGTGTTATATGTGTAATTTTCTGTCTTTCCACAGCCTGAACCTGATCTTGTCACTTTCTGTATTAAATAACACATTAACACAGCCGGAGCAGCTCAGGTCCAGATTAACACTGGAGAGAAAACTGAGTACACCAACATTATAACAAAGTAATCCAATGTAAATATTCTCAGATATTATAGAATAATGCTGAAAACATAATAAATACACACCGTGGTCAAGCACTAGATTATTTCTGGTGGGACTTTTGTATGTGTTTAATTTTACTGTTAAAAAAGGGAAAATGTTCAGATAATTTCTTCATATTCACCTTCATTATGTTAGATAAGGGTATTGTTCTGCATTCACTTTTTCTGTTAATCATTAAAAACTGCTGATGGATAAATTTGCAAACTGTATTTTGAGTGTTCATGACATTTTTCTCATCTTATGTGTCCCATTCTTACATATATCAGGTTAAGAACTGAATGTGCTAGAAGGCTTTTGTGTAAATAGGCTTGTGTAAGAAGTTCTTATTTGTGACTTTTTAAAACGTTGAGCAAAAATAAAAAGAGGAGGGGTGTTAAATTTGCATGGACTAAATGTGTTGTTTTTAATAAATAAATAAGATTTTACATCAATACAATTATTTATAGTATTTAAACAGAATCACCCAAACAATCACAAAAGCCGGATTTTGTGGTAAGTAAATAGTGTAATAAATAAATTGTGAAATTTGAAGTCTACCAATCTTCCAATTACTCCGTCCAGGGTGTATCCTGCCTCGATGCCCGATGACACCTGAGATAGGCACAGGCGCCCACGTGACCCGAGAAGTTCGGATAAGCGGTAGAAGATGAATGAATGAATGAATCTTCCAATTATTTGTTAATGAATAGCTGATTCCTTTAACTGGAGCACAAAGGGATCATTAAATAAAGAAACCTGTAAATGAACCACATTATTATTCTAAGTGTTAAGGCACCACCTAGTGGTCAAGGTAGAACATGGACTTTTACATGTGACAAATTCAAGCAGAATTCTCAAATATTTACATTTACATGACATTGTTTACAATAACATGTTGCTGTACTGAGGTTATGGTATGTGTGAAATTCTCTAATTTAAATGGTCACGTGGTACTGATTAGTTTTCTATAACAGCAGCTCTAACAGTAGTGCTGGTTGTAATTGAAATCACAGGTTTATGTTAATGCTTTATGAACATTTACCTTGTAAATGTCTCGTGTAGATTGAATTTCTTTCTCGGTTGTTTCACTGATTTCTTGTACACACCTGTCTTGTGTTTCCTTGATTGGTTCATTGTTTATTGCTTATCGTTCCTTTCAGTGAGAGGTTAATATCTGTTGTATTAATGATGTTGTGGAGTCTTGTTTTGTATCTTTTTTAAATTTTAATTCTTGGTTTTATTTGTTTGTTTGTTTGTTTATTTAAATATTGTCTTGATGATACTTGATCTTTTAAAACAATGATCAAATCCTAGTCCTACACTTGACCCCCAAATCTTTACAAAACACAATATTAATGCTGCAGATGAATATTACTCCAGCTTGATTTCAAATTATTTTATTATCAGATTCAGACTTCCTCTGAGGAAAAAAAAAGAAAACTAATGCAAAATGAACATGACTTAGTAAATCGTCCTGTTTTATTCAACAGAATGTTATTTGTAGAGGACTTTTAACAGTAAACATTGTCACAAGCAACTTTAAAAATTACTTCAAATTCTGACCAAGCTGGAATATGTGAAGGAAATTTTATCCTATTCCTGTTCATGTGACATTAAGGGTCTTCTTTCTTCTTTCTGCAAAAATCTGAATGTAGATTTAGATCACTAATGAGAAATTATCTGTAGTTAAGCTGTAGTAACAGATTTGTAACACAAGATGGCGTTTAGTTTAGTTACTATATTAGCAGGCTTATTATTATTATTATTATTATTATTATTTTCTCATTTTTATTATTATTTTTTAATGTTTTACATCTTCTCAAATATCTTAAGGACACGTTTGTCTTGTAAATTCTATATACATTTAGTGTGGGTTTGTGTGTGTGTGTGTGTGTGTGTGTGTGTGTGTGTGTGTGTGTGTGTGTGTGTGTGTGTGTGTGTAATGGAGTAAGTGTTCATTTTTTTTTTTTAATGAGAAATGACATAATGGTTGTTGTGGTTTCCTGAAAACCAAAGTGTATAAAGAGAGACAGTCAGTCAGTGTGTCAGTGTGTGTGTTTCACACTGAGGGACTGGTGTGTGTGTGCAGAAGAATCAGTAATGATGAAGTGCTTATATCTTTTGTATGTCGTGTTTCACGTCTCTGCAGGTGAGTGAAGTTATTTTTTATTTTCTATTACAGACAGGAGAGAGAATATTATCCAGTTCTTAGTTCAGCTGCTTTGTGTTTAGTTCATGTGGTTTCTGTCCAGACTGGGTTTACTGTAGGCTGGAGTTCAGCCCTGTTCCTAAAAAATAAACCAAACACTGTCAAATGTTTATTAATTAGAGAATTAACAACGTTAACAAGTCATTTATTAATGGTTTTGTATTTTAATGTCATTTTTACTAAAATTGTATATTTTTAGACCAGCATGTACTTCTAATTACTCTGTTCAAAAATGTGTAAACATACACAACATGCTTTGTGTTATAATGTACTTATTTAGACCTGTTCAGATTTGATCATGTGAATGTATCTATAATAAATCACATAAAGCATAGTAGAAAAGTTACTTCCTGTAACTTGTAGGTCACTTCTTCACTCTGGTCTTAGCTGTAAATAGATGTGTCTCTGTCACTGATGTCACTCCACGTCCTACATCATATTTAGAGTTTTTATTTTTTAGAATTAGTTACATGCATTTAACAACATAACACTCTCAACAATGGTATATTTGGACTCTCCTATATATCAATTTTCATTTCTTTGACACAATTTACTGAAATAGATTAAATTTAAATTTTTGTAAAAGTAAATAAAATGATTAAAATAATATTATTAGCTGATTATCAGTTCATCTTCATAACGTTTTCTATTTTTAATAATGTGTAAACTATTTTACAAAAGTGTAGATGTGTGGCTCTATGTGTGGTGGCCTGGTGTAATTTCTGCGTCACTTCTCTCTGGTCTTAGCTGTAAATAGATGTGTGTGAATTTCACACCTTTTTCTGATGTCTCTCTGTCACTGCTGTCTTTTTGACCACCGACTTCACTTCCTACATCACATTTAAAGTCTTTATTTTTTGCATGTCACTAATTGTAAATGTATAAACACTTTGTTCACCTTTTCAAAAGTAGTAAGCGTCTTTTAATACTATGCATTTGTCTTAAAACAAATAAAAAAGTAAAAAAGCTGATTTCTACTTTAGCCTTACCAAGCTGTGTTGTATATTTCATTCAACTTTATACACCCCATTAAATATTCAGTTCTTTATTAAAAAATGTCAATATGTCAGTCAATATAAATATTATTAAGAAATGTCCATATCAGGCATGTGTGAAGTGTTTTGATGGTTATAGTGCATTAAGGATGTGAGGTTAACTGCTGTAATGAGCTGCACGCTCGTAATAGTAATAGTAGGTGACAATAGTATTGATAAATGTTTATGTTATTAGAAAAACACTGGAAACTGATCAGTTTAAAGAAATCTGCACTTTGTGTTGTATTTCTCTCTCCAAGTGGTCTTTACTTACAGATGTAGTTATAACATTGAGTCAAAACAAGTGGAACAAATACACACATGATCACAGGATAGTGTAACACACACAGTAGTTAGGAACTGGGCTGAGAAACAAGAGATTCAGGTTTTGAGTTCAGCTGATGATGTTCCACTACTGACACTGTGTGTTTAAGTAAACCTTTTAATGACAAACTGGACAATTCCTTCAACCTCATGACTTGTTTTTTTCTCTCACCATCAGCTGTGAGCTTTATATTGACCAGTGAACCTTTATTAATTATACCAATACTAAGATATGGAAATAAACAAATCATCATAATATGATATCATAAATAAACAAAATATGAACAAAGAAAAATAATGATCTATTTGCTGGATGTACCAATTCTCTATTCATCACTAAATACTTATTTATCTGTATATTTTTCATATGAACTAATAATTCTTAAAACCACTTAAGACCTAAGCCTATTTTCCTGACTGTTTTTCGAAAATGACGCTCTATTTAAATGAGTATATCTCAAAAACTACAAGGTTCATTTGAATAATTCTGATACCAAAATAAAGGTAACACTTGTGAGATTGCTATTTAAAATAAGTCTATCTTTACCAGATCAGAGTAATAGAAGTTGGAACACAGAAATAAAAGTCAAAACAAATTTAGTCTGACAAAAATGTTCAATTCAAAGGAGAATAGCCCTAAACCTTCATAATGAAGCCTCAAGAAATCTAATTTAAAACTCCTTACCATTAACTGTTTAAAGCCAGATTTATCTATTGTGTATCAGAGATATTAAAGAGAGGTTTTTTTAGAAGAACGTCCATGCCGACCTTTCTGTTTTCATGATGGTACGTGTTGGAATCAGGCTGCAATATCTGAGGTTTCTCAGGGTGTATTTTATACTTCTGGTGCCAGAATAAAGGTAACACATGTGGGATTGCTGCAGAAGTGTTAAAATAAGTGTATATATTGCCAGACCAGAGTAAGAGAGGATGGAACACAATATATATAAATATAATAATATAATATAAAATAAAAATGATGCCCGATGACGCCTGAGATAGGCACAGGCTCCCCGTGACCCGAGGTAGTTCGGATAAAGCGGTAGAAAATGAATGAATGAATGAATATAAAATAAAAATATAATATTCCATAAATATATTTAATAGCATCTCATCATTAACTGGTTCAAGATTTATTGATCTATTGTGTATCAGAGATATTAGAGAGAGGTTTTAGTAGTGACACACACTCCTGTGCCAAGTGCAATGTTGGCACACCTCTGTATATGAGTTTTCTCAGCTAGCGAACTATAAAAGTTCATATAATTGATTTATTTGTCACTATAGGAGTTCATTACATCCAAATCCAACAGTGTTCACCTCTAACTACAGGACACAGCGCGCATGAATGTATGCCAGTCTGAGCCGCTTCCCCTCGATAGAGCTAAAAGCCAGCGCTTTTAAAAAGCCAAAATAAAGCAAAAAAATCCTTTGGAAAGATGAGATGGTGCATTTAAATGTCCAGTGTATTTAAATTTTCCGAACGTTGAAGATCGATAGCTCGACTTCTCAACAGAATTTCCTGAGGTTTGACTCTCTATAGAAAGCTCTAAGCCTCCAGTTTTCGTATCAAGCGAGGTAAGAGCAAAGGTGGTGCCATGGCTGCTTGGTTGCTTTGTGGTTTTTTCCTTGTATTGCTGTGAATATTGGTCACACAGTGATGATCCTTAGATTCTGTGGAATCTCCGCTTTCTGACTGAACCAATGTTGTGTTTATGATTACAGGATTAAAAATTCCTACAGATGATATGTTTATGAAGAGTGGGGTGTCCATTTAAGTGACTGGTGTTGAAATTCTGCTTTATTTAATTGAAAATCGTGTTTATAGTCACATAGTAAAGTTTTTTCTGTTGCTTTAGCATGCTGCATGTGTAGATACATAATACATTAACATATTTTTAAAGCTCATTTGCATTGGTGTCCATCTTGCCCACGGTTCTGGGGCCTGTGGGGCTTAGTAGAAGTAAAACAGAGACATTTCAAAATTTATGAATTAAATGTACTGAAGAATAAATATTGTATAATATAATGTTGTATTCAGTAGATTCTGAGTGTTTGTATGTTTGTGTCTGTAGGCTGTGATCTCTCTGCTCAAACTAAATATGTTTACATTGGACACCCTGGTGGTTCAGTTCTGTTACCCTGCTCCTGCTCTGACCTGCACACCAATCCTCACACATTCACCTGGACAACAGACAGAACAGGACACTGGACTGACGTGTTAAATGATGAACACTACCGTGACAGACTTCAGCTGTTTAATCACACTTCTCCTGGTAATCTGTCTCTGCTCATATCTGACCTGAGAGAAGAGGATCAGAGAGTCTACAGGTGCAGCACTGGATTAAGGGAATACAGAGACATCTGGATAAATGTTCAAGGTAAAGCATTTAAATACTCAATAAAAGTTTATATTTAGTGTGCAAACAGTCCTGATGAGAACTGAATTATAGTCATATATGTAACAAACATGTCTACTAAATTGACCATAACTGATGGTTTTACTCTAAGAGTCATAGTGTGTCACATTAAAATGACACCTATTTGGTGTGCAGGTCAGAGCAGGAGCAGGGTAACAGCACAGAAACATCTTTGTGTCATGTGATTTCTGTCTGATTATCATCACCAGAGAGAGCACAGCCTTCAGAACACACCTTCATTACTACTGACATAAACCTACATAAACATTAATAAAAGCTTCAGAAGGTGTCAGTATCATGTTTATTCTGACTTTGTGTTTTCTTTGTGTTTACAGTCAGAAAAATAAAATATAGGAATCTTTATAGAAACGTTTATGTAGGTGTCATTTAACCTCATTAACATGACCCTAATTTTACAGACATTTTTTCATTAATAACTGAGTGTGAGTGTCATGTGCCATATTACTAACAGTGATTAAAAACAGACTTTAGATTTATTAAGGTTTGTCTTTTCAGGAGGAAGAAGAGAAACTTCAACACGCTCAGGGAAAACAGATAGAAGACCTCCATCAGAACAGCCTCCAAGTAAAACAACAAACTCTCCACCTGCATCATCCTCAGCAACACTGAAACAAGATAAACAACAAACTCATAGCAGCCTCCTTCTAGTTGTCATAACTTTCCTTTTTAATCAGAAGTGAAAAACATATCTACATTCTTACTTTAAATTATTAACAAAACTTTTTACTGTTCTTTGTTGGATGTTTAAAAGGTGAAGGGCGCACACACACACACACACACACACACACACACACACACACACACACACTCACACACACACACTCACACACACACACACACACACACACACACACACACACACACACACACACACACACACACACACACACACACACACACACACAGGTCACTGAGTTTCAAACAAACAGAATATCAGCCTCCACACCTTACTTGATCACTTCAGACAGTTAAATATTGTTGTTAACACTAGAGGTGTGATTTCTGAGAGTTTATTTCTCTTCACCAGGAACATGTGGAGAGAACGGGATTACTGAAGGAAGTCCGGACTGTAAGGGAAAGCCAACAGATCAGGTTAGCAAACGTAAAATGAGTTATAACAGATCTGTTTCTACCTTTAGAGCTTTTGTTGTATTTGTGACACACTGCAGGTAACACACATGACCCACACATGCTTTCACTGAACACTGAGTTATAGGAAATGATCTTCTGCTGCTTCTATCAGAACAACACATGGTGTAAAGAAAGAAGTCAGATTTGGAGATTTGTGTCGTCTTTACAGGATTTTACCTGCTTCTTGAAATCACTAGCAAAACCCACAGAATTTGTGTAATATGTGTTATTTTCCTCTTCTGTCTTTCCACAGCCTGAACCTGATCTTGTCACTTTCTGTATTAAATAACACATTAACACAGCCGGAGCAGTTCAGGTCCAGATTAACACTGGAGAGAAAACTGAGTACACCAACATTATAACAAACTAATCCTGTAAATATTCTCAGATATTATAGAATAATGCTGAAAACATAATAAATACATGCCATGGTCAAGCACAAGATTCTTTCTGGTGGGATTTTTATGTGTTTAATTTTACTGCTAAAAAAGGGAAAAGGTTCCAGATAATTACTTCATATTCACCTTCATTATATTAGCTAAGAGTATTGTTCTGCATTCAGTTTTTCTGTTAATCATTAAAAACTGCTGATGGATAAAATTGCAAACTATATTTTGAGTGTTTATTTTTTCATTTTTATCTTATGTGTCCCATTCTTACATATATCAGGTTAAGAAATGAATGTGCTAGAAGGCTTTTGTGTAAATAGGCTTGTGTAAGAAGTTCTTGTTTGTGACTTGATAAAACCTTAAAGCAAAAATAAAAAGATGAGGATTGTTAAATTTGCATGGACTGAATGTGTTATTTTTAATAAATAAATACAATTTTACATCAATAGAATTATTTATAGTATTTAAACTGAATCTCCCAAACAATCACAAATGCAGGAATTTGTGGTAAGTAAATAGTGTAATAAATAAAATGTGACATTTGAAGTCTACCAATCTTCCAATTATTTGTTATCCATTAGTGAATAGCTGATTCCTTTAACTGGAGCACAAAGGGATCATTAAATAAAGAAACCTGTAAATGAAGCACATTATTATTCTAAGTGTTAAGGCACCACCTAGTGGTCAAGGTAGAACATGGACTTTTACATGTGACAAATTCAAGCAGAATTCTCAAATGTTTACATTTACATGACATTGTTTACAATTACATGTTGCTGTACTGAGGTTATGGTATGTGTGAAATTCTCTAATTTAATTGGTCACGTGGTGCTGATTAGTTTTCTATAACAGCAGCTCTAACAGTAGTGCTGGTTGTAATTGAAATCACAGGTTTATGTTAATGCTTTATGAACATTTACCTTGTAAATGTCTCTTGTAGATTGAATTTCTTTCTCGGTTGTTTCACTGATTTCTTGTACACACCTGTCTTGGGTTTCCTTGATTGGTTCATTGTTTATTGCTTATCGTTCCTTTCAGTGAGAGGTTAATATCTGTTGTATTAATGATGTTGTGGAGTCTTGTTTTGTATCTTTTTTAAATTTTAATTCTTGGTTTTATTTGTTTGTTTGTTTGCTTGTTTGTTTATTTAAATATTGTCTTGATGATACTTGATGTTTTAAAATAATGATCAAATCCTAGTACTACACCTGACCCCCGAATCTTGACAAACACAATATTAATGCTGCAGATGAATATTACTCCAACTTGATTTCAAATTATTTTATTACCATATTCAGACTTCTTCTGAGAAAAAAGAAAACTGATGAAAAATGAACATGACTTAGTAAATTGTCCTGTTTAGTTCAACAGATTGTTATTTATAGACGACTTTTAACAGTAAACATTGTCACAAGCAGCTTAAAAAATTTACTTCAAATTCTGACCAAGCTGGAATTATTATTATTATTATATTATTATAATAAATATTATTATTATTATCAAGTTTGTTGTGATAGGACGAGTAATAAGTTATAGGTATCAGTAAGAGATAAAGTATCTTATTACTTCTGTTTGTAGAATTTTGATGTACACTTAAATTATTAGATTAATTATCTGTAGCCCAACTGCAGTACCAGCTTCGAGACACAAGATGTCGCCACTTAGTCACTAAGCTGTAGCTTTATAATCAAAGAATAAATAAATAAATAAATTAATTAAATCAGTTTTTAAAAAACATTTTAAACTGTAAAACTGATTTATGATTAAAATGATACTCCTCTGCTTAATCTTACCTTTCATAATCCCTCTTGACCAGCCTCTATGTTCTCCTCAGCTCACATGTCGCAAATGTGTCTTTATGACTTCCTGTAAGTTTCAGGTAACACACTTGCTGGTGAATAAACTGATGAACATTACAGCTTTGTCCCAAACACTAGAATTCCTGTGTGCTATAAAGTGAAGTTTTAAATTTTTTACATCATCTCAAATATCTTAAGGATATGTTTGGCTCGTAAATTTTATATATATATATATATTGTGAACAGAAATGTTAGGAGTGGAGTAACTGCCATATCACATGTAACTGCCAGACAGTTGGATCAAGACCAATCATCTTGCTGAAAGAAGATTATAGAATTATTATAAGTTTTCTTTTCCATTTTTTATAATGATAAGTTTCCTTTACCTTTATATGAATTTTCTTTTTCATTTTTATAATGACAAGATTCATTTACCTTTATATGAGTGTATGTAACCATTATGTGATTAAGAAATTATATAATTTTCATTGGTATGTTTTAGATATTAAGACAAAGAGTAACAGTGAAAGCTTAAAAAGGAAATCACAAGACTTTGTGTCAGCAGCTTTGTGTCAGCAGAATAAGAACACACAATAGGCCATGCAGCCTAGGAGACATCTCAGGATGTTTTGCAGAAGCATGAGATCATCAGAGACCTGACAGGATGCAGACAGAAGCAGAATGACCGTTATGAGATCATACTAATAAATGGTATAAATACGGTTTTAGAACAAGTTATCGGTGTGCATTCACCTTGAGGCAAGCTCACTGTGTTATACTTTGTGATTGCTTATAGAGGGTGCATCAGGAGAACAAACGCAGGCTTACACTTGGAGAGTGTTTCTTGGTTTGTTTTATCTTTGCATTTTACTTATTTCTACTTACGCTAGAATTGTTTGACTATTTGAAGGAGATTTTTGTTTGTAATTTTCTTTTCTTTTACATTACATTACACACATCTATTTGTATTACACTGCTTTTAATAAAAACAAGGCCTCCCATTGTGAGGATCCTGAAAAGACAAAAAGGTTTAAGTCTGACTCCTTCATCTAAAGATTCAATCAATAGAATAGGTAGAAGAACTTGGAGCGGAACCTTTGTTAGAAGACCGAGGGACTTCGAAGGACTCCTGCGTTCAAGGTAAGAGCAACTCTAATTGTTGATCTTGTGTTTTCAATATTAACCCATGCAAACTAGGACACATCCTTTAGTGGGATTGTGGAAGGGTTTTCTACGCAATCCGAAAACAAGTGTCACTAGAGGATACGTATGTCAGTATAAATTACTTCAGTATATATGTATATGTGTATATATATATTTAGTGTGTGTGTGTGTGTGTGTGTGTGTGTGTGTGTGTGTGTGTGTGTGTGTGTGTGTGTGTGTGTGTGTGTGATCAGTGTGTGTGTGTGTGTGTGTGTGTGTGTGTGTGTGATCAGTGTGTGCGTCTGCGTGCAATGGAGTAAGTGTTAAAATACTTTTTCAGAAATGAGAAATGACATAGTGGTTGTTGTGGTTTCCTGAAAACCAAAGTGTATAAAGAGAGACACTTAGTCAGTGTGTCAGTGTGTGTGTTTCACACTGAGGGACTGGTGTGTGTGTGCAGAAGAATCAGTAATGATGAAGTGCTTATATCTTTTGTATGTCGTGTTTCACATTGCTGCAGGTGAGTGAAGTTATATTTTATTTTCTATTACAGAAAGGAGAGAGAATATTATCCAGTTCTTAGTTCAGCTGCTTTGTGTTTAGTTCATGTGGTTTCTGTCCAGACTGCGTTTACTGTAGGGTGGAGTTCAGCTCTGTTCCCTAAAAATAAACCAAACACTGTCAAATGTTTATTAATAAGAGAATTAATAACATAAAATATGTAAATTTTAAGACAGCATTAATCTTCATACACAAGGTAAACATTCACGTCCTGCCTTGTGTTATAATGTCCTTATTTAGACCTGTTCAGCTTTGATCATGTGGACTTTTTCTTCCTGATTAACTTCAGTCTAAAATGTACTGATGAAGAGAGGTGGGCTAATGAATAAGGAGGATTCTACAGTGAGATTATTTTACATCCCTATAATATTACAGTGTATGTTTTTATATATTTACTGAATTACATCTCTCACCATTTCCATCTTATTGAATGTATCTATAATAAATCACATAAAGCATAGTAGAAAAGTTACTTCCTGTTTCTTGCAGGTCACTTCTTCACTCTGGTCTTAGCTGTGAATAGATGTGTCTCGCTGTCACTGATGTCACTCCACGTCCTACATCATATTTAGAGTTTTTATTTTTCAGAATTAGTTACATGCATTTAACAACATAACACTATTAACAATGGTATATTTGGACTCTCCTATATATCACTTTTCATTTCTTTGACACAATTTACAAAAATAGATTGAATGTTAATTTTTGTAAAAGTATTATTTTGTAAATAATATTAGCCGATTATCTATTTTTTTCTATTTGTAATAATGTGTACACTATATTACAAAAGTATAAATGTGTGGCTCTATGAGCAGTGTGGTGGCCTGGTGTAACTTCTGGGTCACTTCTTCTCTCTGGTCTTAGCTGTAAATAGATGTGTGTGAATTTCACACCTTTTTCTGATGTCTCTCTGTCACTGCTGTCTTTTTGACCACCGACTTCACTTCCTATATCACATTTAAAGTCTTTATTTTTTGCATGTAACTAATTGTAAATGTATAAACATTTTGTTCACCTTTTCACAAGTCAGAGGTCTTTTAATGATATGCATTTGTCTTAAAGCAAATAAAAAAGTACTGCTGATTTCTACTTTAGCCTTAACTAAAAGGGGGCTAGCCTCGCCCATGCTATAGGAGTTCATTGCATTCAAATCCAACAGTGTTCAGTTTGCTTTGGAGTCTCCCCAACTCTCAGGACACAGCACGCATGACTGTATGCCAGTCTGAGCCGCTTCCCCTCGATAGACCTAAAGGCAAGCTTTTAAAAAGCCAAAATAAAGCAAAAAAAAAAATGACTCTCTAGTTTTCGAATCAGCAGATTCGTGTGTTTTGAAACCTGATCTAATGTTAAAGCAGTAAAGTCCGTGTTTGGCTTTGTTCAGCCACAGACAACTACAAGAAGGACACAGACAATAATCAGCTATTTCTTTTGGCGGCAGAGAAGTGAAATTTTGTAAATAACCTGAATTTTCTCTTAGAATATGTTTTATCATCCTGAAAGGCCAAGGCTGCTAACTCTCACACATTCAGCGTCAGTTATTACATAACTTCAGGGCTGTCAACTGTCATGCATTGAGAGTGACAGTCACGCATTTGGGTCTTTTGTCACGCTCTCTCGCCACACATTGTATTTCTCACGCAGAAAAACTTAGTATTTATCAGATATAAAATATGCCGCAGTGCCCAAAATGTACCAGTCCACACTGCTGTCTCTATGGAACCGGGCAGGAATCAAGCGTGTCTTCCCTGGAGTTCTTAGTCGAGCCTGACACTTATCAGCCAATCAAAAAAAGAGGCTACACAATAGCCAATCAGAAGATAGCACTATCTGGTTAAGATTTAACGCAACAACCAATGAAAAAAGGGTATATTCGATGGTCGGTGTGTGAACAAAACCCCAACACAAAACAGCTTGTCTCTGGACGGGACATTACATTTACATTTACATTTACGGCATTTAGCAGACACCCTTATCCAGAGTGACTTACAACTGAGCAACTGAGGGTTAAGGGCCTTGCTCAGGGGCCCAGCAGTGGCAGCTTGGTAGACCAGGGGTTCGAACCCATGACCTTCCGATCAGCAACCCAACACCTTAGCCACTGAGCTACCACATTATCCTCAATAATAACCCTAAAAATGGCTGGGCTTGAGCTGAACTGTTTTAAATGGGAGCAACCTTACAATTGATAAAGGAGTCCAAAAGGCAACAAACACTTACAATAAACACCAGTCATAATCTCTCTCTCTCTCTCTCTCTCTCTCTCTTTTCTACACCAAGCCACGCCCCTCCACAAGCCCCTCACCATAACCAAAGCCCCGCCCCCAAAATCTCACTCTAAGCTGAATTCAAAAGTTTGCAGCCCTGCCGAAGGTAAGAGCAGGCGGGAAATTCAGAATCTGAAAACACGCAAAAGCGGGCTAGCATCAACTGTGATGAGACTGGAGAGGATGGAAGCAGGTAGTATGGATGATGAAGATGATTCTTCAGTAATTGATAGTGAGGCATGGTCATATTACTGTATTACGGATTCAACAAACAAAAGAAAAAATAGAGATTCTGAGTCAGATGACAATACTAGAGTAGGAATAAACAAAGTAAGGAAAATTGAGGTAGAATAGAATGAGGTAGGTGACAGAAGTGAAGCGTCTGCTTTCTAGCAGAAATGGTAAAAAAGAGAGAAGTACGACTGTTGTACTAACTTTCACTTGTAAAAACTTACCAGAACATGTTAAAATTGTATGTGTGTTATACGGTACGACCATTTGTTAGACCAGCATTGAGATGTTTTAATTGCCAAAGATTGGGGCATGTTGGAAATAAAGATGTTGTAGATGTGGTGGAGAACATGATTATGGAAAATGTGGAGGTTGAACCTAAATGTTGTAATTGTGGAGGGCCACACAGTGCAGCGTATATAGGCTGTAAAGCCCAAAAGCAAGCAACGGAAGCAATGAAACTCAAAACAGTACAGAATATATCATATACTCAAGCAGTCAAGGGAAACCCAATTAGGAGAGGTATGGGGTGTCCTCAAGAAATGGTTGGGGTTTACAGAACTCAGAATATACCAGTAGTAGTAGATGAAGAGAAAACAGCAGTATTGATATTAAGAACGGATCAAGAAACCCAGAGATAGGTCGTACTGGATCAGCATGTTATGTTCCTGAATTTAAAATAGGAAAATATGGGAGATTAACTGATGGGACCTCAGTATATACTGCTGAACTGGTGGCAATTCAGATGGCACTTAGTTGGGTGGAAGAGGTGATGCCAAACAAAGTTCAGATTCTATGGCATCACTTATAAGCCTACTAACTTACCAAACAGTTAGATCTGATATTGATGTAGAAATATTGAATATTTTGTATAGATTAAAGCAAATTGGAATAATAATTACATTTGTGTGGGTACCAGCTCACGCAGATATACCAGAATATGAAAGATAGAATAGAACGGCTAAAGAGTCACTTAAACTGAACTTCCCCAATATTACTGTTGCATTAAGTCGGATGGAAGGGAAAAGTATCATTAAAGAAGCTTGTAATCAGAAAAAGCAAATGAATTGGAATGAGTGTAAAACAGGAAGGCATTTATATAATATACATAAAACCGTAAGACAAAGTAATATGACACTAAATGTAAGTAGAGAGGATCGGGTTATTTTATCAAGACTAAGGATGGGACATAATAAACTCAATTCTACACTTTATATTATAAGGACACATGGTACAGGATTATGCGAATTATGCCAAGTAAAGGAAACATTTGAACATGTGCTGGTTTTCTGCCCCAAGTATGATCTGGAAAGGAATGAGTTAATAAGAGAGCTACAGGGAATAGGTTGCAAAGTATTTACAATCAATAGCCTATTAAACATAAAACCTGGATTCGGGAAAATTGTAAGGTTAGTTTTAAAATTCATTAAGCATAGTGGTCTTAGAAATAGGATATAGACATCTTTTGACATACTTCTAGACTGAAATCACTTCACACTCCAACACAGGTGGTGTAGGTATGTAATAAAGTTGGTATGCGACCTGCCAATGAAGAAGAAGAAGAAGAAGAAGAAGAAGAAGAAACAGAAGAAGAAGAAGAGTAAAGGTGGTGCCATGGCTGCTCGGTTGCTTTGTGGTGTTTTCCTTGTATATCTGTGAATATTGGTCACACAGTGATGATCCTTATACCGTTGGATTCTGTGGAATCTCGGCTTTCTGAACCAAGGTTGTGTTTGTGTCACGTAACAGCTGATTGCAGGATTATAAAGTCCTACAGATGACATGTTTATGAAGTGTGGGGTGTCCATTTAAGTGCTTGGTGTTGAAATAATGCTTTATTTTATTAGAATTCATGTTTATAGTTGCATAGTAAAGTTTTTTCCTGTTGTTTTAACATGCTGCATGTGTAGATATATAATACATTAACATATTTATGAGGCTCATTTGATTATTATCTTGCATTTCAAAATTTATGAATTAAATGTACTGAAGAATAAATATTTCCTTAATAGTTCATTTGAAAATATTGTACTTCATGTTGTATTCAGTAGATTCTGAGTGTTTGTATGTTTGTGTCTGTAGGCTGTGATCTCTCTGCTCAAACTAAACATGTTTACATTGGACTCCCTGGTGGTTCAGTTCTGTTACTCTGCTCCTGCTCTGACCTGCACACCAAACCTCACACATTCACCTGGGTGTCCTTCAGAACAGGAGGTCTGAATGACGTGTTAAATGATGAACACTACCGTGGCAGACTTCAGCTGTTTAATAACACTTCTCCTGGAAATCTGTCTCTGCTCATATCTGACCTGAGAGAAGAGGATGCAGTAGACTACAGGTGCAGCACTGAGAAGGGACACAGAGACATGAGTATTCCTGGTAAAGGTAAATAATTTAAATACACAATAAAAGTTTATATTTAGTGTAAAATCATCCTTGATCATACTTAAAATGAATTATAGTTACATATGTAATAAAATGTCTACTCCATTTACCATGAAGGGGGATTAATTTAGGAGTCATATAGTGACACATCAGTATTAAGTTATAAATGACATTAAATACTGATTATGGTATCAGACTGACCTGAACTTTGGACTGGTGTTGGATTGGATTTGTGATATTTCTCAGTCTAAACTAAGATTTATTCTCATAACATTGTAGTGTTTATAGAGCTACATGTCAACTGACATAAGACATAAACAGTAATAAAGACTTCACTAGACGTCACTGTCAACTTGTTGAGTGTTTTTATCTTAATATCTGATGCATCAGAATAAATTGTAATATGACATTAAACATTAAAACCAAACTCTAATTTACAGTCAAAGAAACTACATAACACACTAGACCTGGTGTTTACAGTTAAAACCAGATATTTACATACACTTCAGAAAAAAACACATTTTTATTTCTTTAGTGTTATACATTAAATCAGAGTAAACTTTCTGTTTTAAATAAACAAATATTAACATATTTTTTGCATTTGTTAAATGTCAGAGTCGAGCGATGGAGAATTTTTATGTATTTTTATTATCACTTTCAGCAAAGTCAGAAGTATACATACACTTCTTTAGTATTTGGTGGAATTGCCCCGAAACTGTTTCACTTGGGCCAAACGTTTTGGGTATCCTTCCACAAGCAAAAAATATGTTAATATTTATTGATTTAAAACAGAAAAAGTTTACTCTGATTTAATGTATGACAGTAAAGAAATAAAAGTTTTTGTGTTTTTTCTGAAGTGTTTTAAATATCTGGTTTCAACTGTATGTTAATTTAACATGAACATTGATGAACACAGTCTGTACATCAGCTGATACATTAGGAAGTCTTTTTAAATACATGTCTTTATAAATATTGATTTAAGATCATGTCACTTATTATTAGGAGTTTATTAAGGAGCCATTTAGCCCTCTGAAGACGTCCCTAAAATAATGATTTAACTTTATTTATCAGTGACGGTTCAGTGATCACCAGCTTCACCTCCTACTTTGTGCTTTATTTACATTTTTTGGTTAAATCCATTTCTCAATACTGTGTTCACATTTTTCGTTCATTTGACACAAAAAGTATCAAATAACCTCAACTTTCAAATATCATGAATTATTTTCTAAGTCAAACTCAACCACAAACAAAACTCTGTGTGTCTACAGCTTATATTTCACATGTACTTTTCACCATGCAGTGTGTAGTGTTGTCTCCTCACAGCTCCAGGGTCCATGTTTCAGTCCTGATCTTTGTACTTCATGTTGTATTCAGTAGATTCTGAGTGTTTGTATGTTTGTGTCTGTAGGCTGTGATCTCTCTGGTGATAAACATCAGGTAGTTATTAATGGACACCCTGGTGGTTCAGTCCTGTTACCCTGCTCCTGCTCTGACCTGCACACCAATCCTCAGACATTCACCTGGACAACAGACAGAACAGGACACTGGACTGACGTGTTAAATGATGAACACTATCGTGACAGACTTCAGCTGTTTAATCACATTTCTCCTGGTAATCTGTCTCTGCTCATATCTGACCTGAGAGAAGAGGATCAGAGAGTCTACAGGTGCAGCACTGGATTAAAGGAATACAGAGACATCAGGATTAATGTTAAAGGTAAAGCATTTAAATACTCAATACAAGTTTATATTTAGTGTGCAAACAGTCCTGATAAGAACTGAATTATAGTCACATATGTAATAAACATGTCTACTAAATTTACCATAACTGATGGTTTTACTCTACGAGTCATAGTGTGTCACATTAAAATGACACCTATTTGGTGTGCAGGTCAGAGCAGGAGCAGGGTAACAGCACAGAAACACCTTTGTGTCATGTGATTTCTGTCTGATTATCATCACCAGAGAGAGCACAGCCTTCAGAACACACCTTCATTACTACTGACATAAACCTACATAAACATTAATAAAAGCTTCAGAAGGTGTCAGTGTCATGTTGTTTAATCTGACTTTGTGTTTTCTTCTTTTACAGTCAGATAAATAAAATATAAAAGTCTATATCTGATATCTTTGCCAATTTTCTGTTTTCACATCAGCTGACACTTATTACACTTTATAAATCTTTATGTATGTTCATGTCAGTTGTTGTTCATGTAGGTGTCATTTAACCTTATTAACATGACACTAATTGTGTTAACTTTTATTTTTAAAGAAGTTTTTACAGACATTGTTTCATTAATAACTGAGTGTGAGTGTCATGTGCCATATTACTAACAGTGATTATAAACAGACTTTAGATTTATTAAGGTTTGTCTTTTCAGGAGGAAGAAGAGAAACTTCAACACGCTCAGGGAAAACAGACAGAAGACCTCCATCAGAACAGCCTCCAAGTAAAACAACAAACTCTCCACCTGCATCATCCTCAACAACATTGAAACAAGATAAACAAAAAATTCACATCAGCTTCCTTCTAGTTGACATAAATTTCCTTTTTAATCAGTGAAAAAACATCTACATTCTTACATTTATTTATTAATACACAGTTTTACTGTTCTGTTTGGTGGATATTTAAAAGTACAAAGACACACACACACACACACACACACACACACACACACACACACACACACGTGTCACTGAGTTTACTGTTAAATGTCAGTCACTGAGTGTGAGTGAAACATGACAGCAGCCTCCACACCTTACTTGATCACTTCAGACAGTAAAATATTGTTGTTAACACTAGAGGTGTGATTTCTGAGGGTTTATTTCTCTTCACCAGGAACATGTGGAGAGAACGGGATTACTGAAGGACGTCCGGACTGTAAGGGAAAGCCAACAGATCAGGTTAGCAAACGTAAAATGAGTTATAACAGATCTGTTTCTACCTTTATAGCTTTTGTTGTATTTGTGATACACTGCAGGTAACACACATGACCCACAAATGCTTTCACTGAACACTGAGTTATAGGAAATGATCTTCTGCTGCTTCTATCAGAACAACACATGGTGTAAAGAAAGAAGTCAAATTTGGAGATTTGTGTCGTCTTTACAGGATTTTACCTGCTTCTTGAAGTCAGCAGCAAAACCAACAATTTGTGTTATATGTGTAATTTTCCTCTTCTGTCTTTCCACAGCCTGAACCTGATCTTGTCACTTTCTGTATTAAATAACACATTAACACAGCCGGAGCAGCTCAGGTCCAGATTAACACTGGAGAGAAAACTGAGTACACCAACATTATAACAAACTAATCCAATGTAAATATTCTCAGATATTATAGAGTAATGCTGAAAACATAATAAATACATGCCGTGGTCAAGCACAAGATTCTTTCTGGTGGGATTTTTGTATGTGTTTAATTTTACTGTTAAAAAATGGGAAAGATTCCAGATAATTGCTTCATATTCACCTTCATTATGTTAGCTAAGGGTATTGTTCTGCATTCACTTTTTCTGTTAATCATTAAAAACCTAAATTTGCAAACTATATTTTGAGTGCTTATGACATTTTTATCTTATGTGTCCCATTCTTGCATATATCAGGTTAAGAAATGAATGTGCTAGAAGGCTTTTGTGTAAATAGGATTGTGTAAGAAGTTCTTGTTTGTGACTTGTTAAAACCTTGAGCAAAAATAAAAAGAGGATGCTTGTTACATTTGCATGGACTGAATGTGTTTTTCTAATAAATAAATAAAATTTGACATCAATACAATAAATACAATTATTTATAGTATTTAAACTGAAGGGGGGCACGGTGGCTTAGTGGGTAGCACGTTCGCCTCACACCTCCAGGGTTGGGGGTTCGATTCCCGCCACCGCCTTGTGTGTGTGGAGTTTGCATGTTCTCCCCGTACCTCGGGGGTTTCCTCCGGGTACTCCGGTTTCCTCCCCCAGTCCAAAGACATGCATGGTAGGTTGATTGGCATCTCTGGAAAATTGTCCATAGTGTGTGAGTGAATGAGTGTGTGTGTGTGTGTGTGCCCTGCGATGGGTTGGCACTCCGTCCAGGGTGTATCCTGCCTTGATGCCCGATGACGCCTGAGATAGGCACAGGATCCCCGTGACCCGAGAAGTTCGGATAAAGCGGTAGAAAATGAGAGAGAGATGAGATTTAAACTGAATCTCCCAAATAATTATCTGTAGCCCAGCTGTAGTACCAGCTTCGAGACACAAGATGTCGCCACTAAGCCGTAGCTCTCTAATCAAATAATAAATCATTAAGTAAATAAAGTCACTTTTAAACACATTTAAAACTGTAAAACCGGTTAATAATTAAAATTATACTCCTCTGATTAATCTTACTTTTCATAATCACTCTTGACCAGCCTCTAAGTTCTCCTCAGCTCACATGTGGTAAATGTGTCTTTAAGACTTCCTGTAAGTTTCAGGAAACACACTTGCTGGTGAATAAACTGATGAACATTACAGCTTTGTCCCAAACACTAGAATTCCTGTGTGTTAAAACATTAATTTAATATCCAGATTTGCTTGTAATATATTCAATAAAGGTACTGATCAGTTTCAGTTAGTGTAAATATGGATTAATAACATTAAATTAAAATGATTTTTTATTTCTTATTGTCCTCAAATGTTCTTGGATAACAAGTCATTTCGATCATTTATATTTTCATAAAAATATTAAACACTTTTGCATTTGCCCATGTAACTGGTTTCCACCCTGTTATTACAGGGTCAATGTTTTTTTTTTTAAGAAACCGATCGATGTCCTCAGTGACATCCCCAAACCCATTTTATCTTTCTGAAATGTAGGTTAAAATATCTGCTTTACAAGGATTTGCTAACTTGATAAAATATTTTTTCTTAATCTTTTATCCTCGTAAACAAATTTGTCTGACAGTTTGTAAATGTTGTGGTTTTATTGCACTTTGTCCACTTGCAGTTAATTTATAAAATGTGTTGGAACTTGACCAACATTCATTTTTAATAGTCTAAGGAAAATATCTGTTTTTTATTAACGAAACTGTAAAGTCTCAAAGGCACTTTATTAGATTAATAAGTCATTAAGTCATAACCCTGAAGAGCCTGACTTTTATCCATAACTCTCCTTCAACACATTTTCCTCTACACTCTCTATGTGAGTATGTTTGTGTTCTGTCTCGCTCAGGCACTCGATGACACGCAAGAAAACTTTAACAATTCACAATCACAATTTTTATTTTCAAAGCTTTTATTTGAAATGTATTATTAATTATTTATTTCTTTTCCACAGCTTATGATTGGTGGATAGCTCAGAGCCCTCCCACTATATCCTACTGTACATCCGAGTGTTCGACACCTCCCCGGCAATCACTGGATGTTTCTAGTGTTTATGGGTGGAAGGTCCATGATTTTAAGAATATCCAGCTTTGGCGTTTGGCTGCTAATGTATGGCGACTTGGACAGGGTCACGGAGCTTCTTCCACTTTTCAGTGAGTCCCTCACTGATGCTGAAATAGAAATAAAGTACACATTCTTTTAAACCAAGTTTTCACAATGATGTGTCTCATTTTAGACTCTTGAAAAAAAATCTAACTATTGTGCATGATGTTGTACTAAATATAAATGAAATCTTGTTACTTACTGCTGCCAGGCACATGAATCTTTGTAGTCCTGCTGTCCCGTGTCCTTCCTCTGTGGTTCTTGTCTTCCGTTGGCATGGCACTTATCTATACACATGCAAAACCATGTCAAAGTGTATATAATAAACTGCTCGTTAATTGTACAGAACATGTACATAGCTTCAAACCTACTTTTAAACTGTATGAGAGAATATCGGCAAAGCATAAATTATGTCATTTTATTTGGATTTATTTGGAAAGAATTCCTTAATAATTATGATACAGCTTTTCTGTTTGCTTTTTAACCAGAGCTGCTTCTTGTTCTGATTTAGCTGAAGACACTCAAAACAAGTTTAGGACATGTAACAAATGAAACATTTACAAAAATCCTTAGAAGCAATGATTTCATTATTTCAGGGGTTGTCTACTGTCTCTACATGTCTATTAATCTCACCTCAGCCTCTGTGATGTAGCTTTTGTGGAGCTTAAGGATGCTCTCCTTCAGCAGTTTTGGCTGCTGGATGACGTCTGAGCAGGTCTGGATGTCAGCCTTGATCCTGTCCAACAAAGCCTTTAGCCTTTTAATCTGAGGAAACAAAGACATTACACATGATGTTAACCGTAGTTAAACTGTAATGCTTATTATCCATTTCATCAATAATATAAGTAATAACTATGTACATGCAGAATCCTGGTACTGGAAAAACGAGTCATTCGATTTAGACATTTGTTAACACAGCTACATAGGAATTATTGTTCAAGTCATTTGTGCACTTACATACCCTCTGCCTCTCTGTACATAACTCATTATCCTTGACTTTCAGCTCCTCCTTCAGGTTGTGTATGGTCTCCTGGTTCTTGCTGTTGATTTCCTTCACCTCAGACTTGAGCTAAAATAAAAACAAAAGTTTGTACACCCTTTCACTTGTAAAAACATTTGTTTCATTTTCACTAATTAGCCATCATTTGACTTATTGATAGTCAATTCTAGCCTTGCGGTGTAGATGCTGTATAAACTCCTACTGTACATTCTGTCATCCTGTTAAACTCCTCACCTTTTTTAAGAACAGTTTTTTCTCTTCGATCCTGCTCTTCACTTCCTCAAGATTAGTTTCAGCTGTTTGTCGCATCTGTTTATTGCAGTCTTTAAATATTTCATCCAACTGGCTGTTGATCCTTTTTAAATCCGCCTCATTCTGTGTTTTGCTCGTCTTGTGCATCTCGACTATGTCTTGGAAGTGGACTTCCTACAGGGACAAAACAGATGCCTTTTAATTGTTTTGTATCTTACTAGTTAGCATATTCAACGTTATTTACATCAAAGACCTCTAGAATATAACTACACGATGGAATTACTGTTATGTAATACCAGAATAGATAATAATAAAATCCAAAGTAAATGTTATTATTCTTACTGCCGACTTTTTACAGAACAAACAAAGCAAATAGTATTGCAACGTGAACAGAATATTCCACCACAGAGCATCCTGTAATTGTGAATAACTGAATGTTTGCCATAAAGCAGATGTAGTGTCGCCATGAGCCTCACCTTCTTCTGGACGTTCTTTTTTTGCTCCTTCTCCTTCCTGAGTTTCTTCCCGTCCATATGCTGGTCATGCAGGCTCTGCACTTCCTCCTTTAACATGTTGATCTCGAGGTTCTGGTCCTGAATTTCTTCCTTTATTTTCCAGAACTGCACCATCTTATAACAAACACACACATTAATTACACCGTGTGAACTGCTGTCGTTGACCACATGTAAACTTCTGCATCGAATTTGAATCATAGTTTTTTTAAATGTGAAGTCATAAGGCACGTACGCACCGTATATTAAAACAATATTTCTTTAAGTTATAATTATAGCAAAGTTTTTCTTTTGTGTTGATCTGCACAAAACCCAAACCACACACCTGTTTCTCCATGAGCTTTATTTCATATTTAAGTTGGCTGCAGGTCTCCTGCTCCGCCTGAAGCTCCTGTTTGTATCTGAGGCATAATTCAGCGAGCTCAGCTGTACTGTCCTTGTTCATGAGTTTCTGTGCTTCCTCAGACTCAAACTCCATCAGCTGCTGTAAAGTGAAGATGGACAAAGGATAAAGTGAAGTTCTTAAGGCTGGACTGAAAATGATTCCTATACCCAATATGGCGTATTTACTAAACAAAGCTGGTCCATGCATTCTTTAAATATATTACAGTCTTAATAGGATTTTGGGGTGTTAAATGATGTCAATGTAAACCTTCAGTATGGTTAATGTACATCAACTTAGTGTTTAGTAAGTGTTTAGTTACTGAAGGCTACTGAATGTAGCTGTGTTAGTTTTGGGCTTCTTTTTTACTTTGTACTGTATATACACAAGCAATATGTAAGCGCAAACAAAAACTGAATCAGTTAACCCATTGATAAGAGTTCCTTCATACCTTCAGTGTCTTGCAGCAATCTGCTTGCTGAGTTTTGGACTCCACAGCCTGCTTTTGTTCCAGAGAAACCGCTGGACTTTGCAGCTCTTCCTTCTGCCTGCTCTCTTGAACGACTGCAAACTTCACCCTGAATGTCATCTAAAATGTTTGTAGTCATGACCGCCAGTCAGGTACATGTGTACTGAGTTGTGTGTGGGTGTGTATATAAACACACGTGTATTAGATGTATTAACACTTATAACTACATTGTGTGTTTGTGTGTGCGTTAATCTCACATCTGGTTTATGGTTGTAGGTCTTATTGAGTCTGATGAAGTTTGCCTTCAGCTGGTGCGGCTGGTCGACAAAACTAGAGCAGTTTTTGATGTCGGCCTTCATCCTCTGCACAAGAGCCTTCATGTTTCTGACCTAAAGAATCATCTGTATCATTAGTAATATGAGTAATAACTACATGTACTAAATATACATACAGTAAGTACTAAAACAATTAAATAGGAACCCTGACTACAATTACAGAAACGGACCTAATCACAAAATGCAATGTCATAAAAACCTACAGGAAACGATCAGATCGTTTAACATTAATAATGAACAAAACATAGTGTGTTGAATCAAACCTGCTTCCTTTCTATGCACAGCTCTTCTTCCTGTTTTTTTATGTTTTGCTGGAGGTGTTCAATTGTCTCCTTGTCCTTGACATTTATCTCCATAACCTTAGCCTCGAGCTAAAATAAACATCTTGTGATAAGCTACATATTCATACTACTACTATTAGTACTACTACTACCAATATTAACAATAATAATAATAATAATAATAATAATAATAATAATAATAATAATAATAATAATAATAATAATAATAATAATAATAATAATAATAATAATAATAATAATAATAATAATACCCGACAGAGGTCAAGGCACTGCTCCTGAATCTCTCCGTTTACCTTCCAGAACTGCATTATCTTAAAACAAACACATGCACAAACATTAATTAGGAGAGGTATGGGGTGTCCTCAAAAAAATGGTTGGGGTTTACAGAACTCAGAATATACCAGTACTAGTAGATGAAGGGAAAACAGCAGTGATGCAAGAAGATAAAGCAGAAATGTTAGCTTCCATCTTTCAAAAGGCACACAGCTCAGATAACCTAGGAATAAATTATGCGAGATGGAGAGAAGAAATATTAAAGCAAAATCGAGATATTTTTAATTAAAAAACAGATAGTAAAACAGCTTTGGATGCTGCGTTTAATTTGTGGGAACTTAAAAGAGCCTTAATGAGGGTTAGAAGTACTGCTCCTGGGAAAGATAAAATCTGCTATATTATGATTAAACAGATGGATGACATAATAGTTAAAGTATTATTAGATCTTTTTTTACAAAATTTGGAGGGAAGGACAATTACAGCGATCATGGAAACAAGCAATTGTAATTCGATTCACAAACCAGGGAAAGATGCTACTGTACTATAGCAGGAAATTATAGGCCGATAGCTCTGATGTCTAACCTCTGTAAAGTTACGGGAAAAATGATCGTTAATCGATTATATTATGTATTGGAAAGTAAAGGATTAATGGCTCCTTATCAGTATGGTTTTCGACCAGGTAGATCCACCCTAGATGCACTAATTAGATTAGAAACTGATTTTAAAAAGGCGCTAGCAATGAAAGAGGTGTTAGTGGCAGTATACTTTGACATGGAAGAAGCATACGATATGATGTGGAGAGAAGGATTTCTGTTAAAGTTGCCAAGAATGTTAATTGAAGGAAGATTTTATAATAGAGTGTTAAGTTCCTTATTTGGACGATCAATACAAGTCAAGGCAGGAAATACAATTTCTGAGCTGGTGAAGGTAGAAAATGGAACACCACAGGGAAGTGCTATTAGTCCTTTGTTATTTAACATAATGATTAATGATGTATTCAAAGGAATTCATTCAGGAATTAAAACAACTTTATATGCAGCTGATGGAACAATGTGGAAGAGGGGAAGAAACGTGAAATATATAGTGAAAAAAAAGTCAAGAAGCAATTGAGATTGTAGAGAATGGGTCACTGGAATGGGGATTTAGATTTTCTATATCCAAAATGTGTTGTCAGTTTTTTACTAAAGTGAGTGACGTGACATACGGCTAAGTACGGTGACCCATACTCAGAATTTGTTCTCTGCATTTAACCCATCCAAAGTGCACACACACAGCAGTGAACACACACACACACACCGTGAACACACACCCGGAGCAGTGGGCAGCCATTTTATGCTGCGGCGCCCGGGGAGCAGTTGGGGGGTTTTGGTGCCTTGCTCAAGGGCACCTCAGTGGTGGCCGGCCCGAAACTCGAACCCACAACCTTTGGGTTACGAATCAGACTCTCTAAGCATTAGGCCACGACTGCCCCACTAAAAAGAGGATTGCAGAAAAAATATTAATTTTAAATATTTAGGTTTATGGTTTGACTCCAAATTAACATGGAAAATTTGTGTCAAATATATTGAAGAGAAATGCAGCAAAGTACTGAATTTAATGAGATGTATAGTCAGGAATGTGGAACTGATAAACAATCTATGATCAACAGATATTGTTCTCTCTTAAGATCCGTTTTGGATTATGGATGCATTATATATGGATCTGCATCAGATAGTATGCTTAAAAGGTTAGACTTAATTCAGGCAAGAGTGTTGAGATGTATTACTGGAGCAATTAAAACAACTCCAATCTCAGCATTGCAAGTGGAAACAGGAGAGTACACATTAGAATTAAGATGCCAAAAATTAGCTTTCGCTTACTGGATCAGTTTACAAGGGCATAAACATGAACATTGTACTAAAGCAATTATTAAGGGGAGATGGGAGACTATAAACATAACAGGAAATGGTTTTGCCTAGAAAACAAAGGAGTGGGCTTCAGGAATGTCGCTAGATAACATATCATTCTCATAAACGGCAACTATTTCCCAAATACCTCCGTGGATTTTTTTGCCAACCAGAAGGTGATTTATTAATTCATGAGTGTGTTAAAACATTAAATATTGATATTAAGAACTATACAATTGAGTATATTAGAACAGTCTATTTACAGAGATGGATCTAGAAACCCAGAAACAGGTAATACTGGATCAGCATTTTATGTTCCTGAATTTAAAATAGGAAAATATGGGAGATTAACTGATGGGACCTCAGTATATACTGCTGAACTGGTGGCAATTCAGATGGCACTTAGTTGGGTGGAAGAGGTGATGCCAAACAAAGTTGTGGTTTGTTCAGATTCTATGGCATAAGCGTACTAACTTACCAAACAGTTAGATCTGATATTTATGTAGAAATATTGATTTTTTTTATAGATTAAAGCAAATTGGAATAATAATTACATTTGTGTGGGTACCAGCTCACGCAGATATACCAGGAAATGAAAGATCGGATAGAACGGCTAAAGAGTCACTTAAACTGAACTTCCCCAATATTACTGTTGCATTAAGTCGGATGGAAGGGAAAAGTATCATTAAAGAAGCTTGTAATCAGAAATGGCAAATGAATTGGAATGAGTGTAAAACAGGAAGGCATTTATATAATATACATAAAACTGTAAGACAAAGTAATATGACACTAAATTTAAGTAGAGAGGATCGGGTTATTTTATCAAGACTAAGGATGGGACATACTAACCTCAATTCTACACTTTATATTATAAGGACACATGGTACAGGATTATGCTAATTATGCCAAGTAAAGGAAACATTTGAACATGTGCTGGTTTTCTGCCCCAAGTATGATCTGGAAAGGAATGAGTTAATAAGAGAGCTACAGGGAATAGGTTGCAAAGTATTTACAATCAATAGCCTATTAAACATAAAACCTGGATCCGTTAAAATTGTAAGGTTAGTTTTAAAATTCATCAAGCATAGTGGTCTTAGAAATAGGATATAGACATCTTTTGACATACTTCTAGACTGAAATCACTTCACACTCCAACACAGGTAGTCTAGGTACAGTATGCACCATAAAGTTGGTATGCGACCTGCCAATAAATCCGAAGAAGAAGAAGAAGACGAAGAAAGGTAAGAGTAAAGGTGGTGCCATGGCTGCTCAGTTGCTTTGTGGTGTTTTCCTTGTATATCTGTGAATATTGGTCACACAGTGATGATCCTTATACCGTTGGATTCTGTGGAATATCGGCTGTGTGACTGAACCAAGGTTGTGTTTGTGTCATGTAACAGCTGATTGCAGGATTATAAAGTGCTACAGATGACATGTTTATGAAGTGTGGGGTGTCCATTTAATTGCTTGGTGTTGAAATAATGCTTTATTTTATTAGAATTCATGTTTATAGTCGCATAGTAAAGTTTTTCCCTGTTGTTTTAGCATGCTGCATGTGTAGATATATAATACATTAACATATTTATGAATGCATTTCAAAATTTATGAATTAAATGTACTGAAGAATAAATATTACCTTAATAGTTCATTTGAAAATATTGTACTTTATATTGTATTCAGTAGATTCTGAGTGTTTGTATGTTTGTGTCTGTAGGCTGTTATCTCTCTGCTCAAACTAAATATGTTTACAGTGAACACCCTGGTGGTTCAGTTCTGTTACTCTGCTCCTGCTCTGACCTGCACACCAAACCTCACACATTCACCTGGATGGCCTACATAAGAGGAGGTCTGAATGACGTGTTAAATGATGAACACTACCGTGACTTCAGTTGTTCAATGAATTTTCTCCTGGTAATCTGTCTCTGCTCATATCTGACCTGAGAGAAGAGGATGGGACAGACTACAGGTGCATCACTGAGAAGGAAGAAAGAGACATGAGTATTAATTTTAAAGGTAAATGATTTAAATACACAATAAAGTTCATATTTAGTGTAAAATCATCCTTGATCATACTTAAAATGAATTATAGATACATATGTAACAAAATGTCTACTCCATTTACCATGAAGGAGAATTAATTTAGGAGTCATATAGTGACACATCAGTATTAAGTTATAAATGACATTAAATACTGATTATGGTATCAGACTGACCTGAACTTTGGACTGGTGTTGGATTGGATTTGTGATATTTCTCAGTCTAAACTAAGATTTATTCTCATAACATTGTAGTGTTTATAGAGCTACATGTCAACTGCCATAAGACATAAACAGTAATAAAGACTTCACTAGATGTCACTGTCAACTTGTTGAGTGTTTTTTATCTTAATATCTGATACATCAGAATAAATTGTAATATGACATTAAACATTAAAACCAAACTCTAATTTACAGTCAAAGAAACTCTACATAACACACTAGACCTGGTGTTTATATTAATTTAACATGAACATTGATGAACACAGTCTGTACATCAGCTGATACATTAGGAAGTCTTTTTAAATACATGTCATTATAAATATTGATTTAGTTTCATATCACTTATTATTAGGAGTTTATTAAGGAGCCATTTATTCCTATGAAGAAGTCCCTTAAATAATATTTTAACTTTATTTATCAGTGACGGTTCAGTGATCACCAGCTTCACCTCCTACGTTGTGCTTTATTTACATTTTTTGGTTAAATCTATTTCTCAGTACTGTGTTCACATTTTTAAATCTTTTCACACAGTGAACACAACAGCGGTCGATGTGGACTGAATTATGTAGCACTTTTCTTTAATTTTACATAAAAGCAACTTTAAAATATCATAAATTCTTTTCTCAGTCAAACTCAATGGCAAATAAAACTCTGTGTGTCTACAGCTTATAGTTCACATGTACTTTTCACCATGCAGTGTGTAGTGTTGTCTCCTCACAGCTCCAGGGTCCATGTTTCAGTCCTGATCTTTGTACTTCATGTTGTATTCAGTAGATTCTGAGTGTTTGTATGTTTGTGTCTGTAGGCTGTGATCTCTCTGGTGATAAACATCAGGTAGTTATTAATGGACTCCCTGGTGGTTCAGTTCTGTTACCCTGCTCCTGCTCTGACCTGCACACCAATCCTCAGATATTCACCTGGACGACTAACAGAACAGGACACTGGACTGAAGTGTTAAATGATGAGCTCTACCGTGACAGACTTCAGCTGTTTAATCACATTTCTCCTGGAAATCTGTCTCTGCTCATATCTGACCTGAGAGAAGAGGATCAGAGAGTCTACAGGTGCAGCACTGGATTAAGGGAAAACAGAGACATCAGGATTAATGTTAAAGGTAAAACATTTAAATGTGTAGGTACAGTATTTATTCCCAATGAGCAAGTCTGAGGTGACTCAGGTGACTGTGGGGAGGAAAAGCTCCCTTAGATGGTAAAGGAAGAAACCTTGAGAGGAACCAGACTCAAAGGGGAACCTCATCCTCATGTGGGTAACACTGGAGGGTGTGATTATAAATATACAGTCTGATAAATGTTGTATTGATGTAAAAGATCACATGGAGTTCACATCTCTATAGTATCACAGAGTCCAACTGGAGCTGGTAGATCTCTAGATGCATCAGGATTCTCACAGATTCGGCCTCGTCTCAGTGGAGGTCCAAAATCTTCATCGCTCAGAAGACAATGTCTTCTCGTACAATGTCTGGATGCCTCGGGATGGGTAGAAAGAGAGAAGCAGTGGAGAGGGATTAACATATCTGCTGTTCATAATAATGTGCGAGTCTGATGTAATAGTGCACAGTATTATGGGATGTATTATGTGTGTGTACGCCTGACTAAAGAGATGAATTTTTAATTTACATTTAAACTGGGAAAGTGTGTCTGTGCCCCGAACACTATCAGGAAGACTATTCCAAAGTTTGGGAGCTAGATAAGAAAACGCCCTAACACCTTTAGTAGACTTAGATATTCTGGGAACTACCAGAAGTCCTGAGTTTTGTGATCTCAGAGAGCATGAAGGATTGTAACGTGTTAGAAGACTAGTTAGATACATGGGAGCTAAACCATTAAGAGCCTTGTACGTAAGTAGCAGCAGTTTGTAATCAATTCTAAACTTAACAGGTAGCCAGTGTAGAGATGATAAAATTGGGGTTATATGGTCATACTTTCTTGTCCTAGTGAGAACTCTGGCAGCTGCATTTTGGACTAACTGTAGCCTATTTATTAAAGATGCAGGACAACCACCTAGTAATGCATTACAATAGTCCAGTCTAGAGGTCATGAATGCATGAACTAGCTTCTCAGCCTCAGACAGGATGTTTCTCAGCTTGGCAATATTTCTAAGGTGGAAAAAGGCTGTTTTTGTAGTATGGGCGATATGATTTTCAAAAGACAAGTTACTGTCTAATATAACACCCAGGTCTTTCACTGTCGAGCTACTAGTAACAGTACATCCCTCTAAATGGAAGTTAAGTTGTGAGAGTTTCTGTGCACTGGTTTTTGGACCTATAAGTAGTATTTCTGTCTTATCAGAGTCTAACAACAGAAAGTTACAGCTCATGCAATCTTTTATCTCTCAAACGCACTGAGTTAATTCTGACAATTTAGCTATTTCATCTGGATTTGATGAGATATAACGGTGTATCGTCAGCATAACAGTGGAAATTAATCCCATGTCTTCTAATATTGTTCAATTTCTCTAGCCACACACAGGCCTCATTACTGCCACTCACTTCACAATCAAGAAATCACTTAAATAAGACCTGACTGACAAGTGAAGTAGACCAAAAGATCCTAAAAAGCTTCACATCATGCCGAGATCCAAAGAAATTCAGGAACAAATGAAGGAGAAAGTAATTGAGATCTATCTGTTTGGAAAAGGTTATAAAGCCATTTCTAAAGCATTGGAACTCCAGCAAACCACAGTGAGAGCCATTATCCACAAATGGCGAACACATGGAACACTGGTGAGCCACCTCAGGAAGTCCACCTCTGATTGGCTGAAGAAAAACAAAATAAAGACTTTGGTCATGGTCCTGACCTGAATCCTATTGAGCTGCTGTGACATGACCTTACAAAGGCAGTTCATGCTTTAAAACCCTCCAATCTGGCTGACCAAATTTCCCCCCACAGCACTGTGACAGACTCATTGCACGTTATCGCATACGCTTGACTGCAGTTCTTGATGCTATGGGTGGCCCAACCAATCTGTCATACAAATCTGTTACAACCCAGTCTAGGGTTGAGCTGCACAGAGTTATAGCTCGGGATTCAGTGATTTGATACCTTTTTATAAATGGCAGAAAAAAACACAAAATAGAAATTCTAGGTAAGGGTATTGGTATGTTTTAGAGATAAATAATATATACAAAACAACAGTACAGGCAGGCTGGAAACTCTGGCCTGGAATCCACCTGCACACAGACATGTACAGAACACGGTCCACAGAATCACGGTTTTTAACATTAGGTTTAGGTTGCAAGCACTTTCTTACACAGTGCCATTTAGGCTTGGGTTTTGTTTTCCCTTAAAAACCTTCATTTAAAAATATTCCCAGATTGTGTGTGATGACACTTTATTTACTACTGTCATTTACACCAGCTACTCTACTGGCCCACATTAACACAGCTGGAGCAGCACAGGTCCAGATGATCACTGGAGCACATTGTTACAAACTAATCCAATGTAAATATAGACACATTCTCAGATGTTATAGAATAATGTTGAATACATGTATTGATTACACACCATGGCTAAGTATGGGATATACAATTGCATCAAATAGTTTGTATGTATGATACAAATAAATGTACATTTTAAATGTATAAAGCAGATTCTGTATCAGGTTAAGAATCAAATGCTCTTGAGAGCTTCTGCCATCATGCTGTTGTGTATGAACACTGCTATAGAGGTTCTTCTTTGTGACTTTGACTTTGGGTAAAAAGACTTTGGGTAAAAATAAATGAAGGAAAATTATTGAATTGGACCAAATTGAATGTCTATTTCTGACCTAGCTTTTGTGAAATTTTGCCTAATAATCCTTGTAGTTTGTTACAGATGTTACATGTTATGATACCCTGTGTGTGGCAATAAAAATGTTGGTTAACTGAAGCTGTGAGAAAGAGGAATTAGTCATTTTCCCATCAGCCTCCACACTGTCTTGACTAGACATGCGGTCACTGACATGCTGAGTGTTTCACACTGGCTCTAAAGTGCCACGAGAGCAGGTGGATATTTCTGCGTGTGGTTTTGTAAAAAAAACAGAAACTGCCAACAGATAGCTTCCTGTTTGTGTGTGTGTTTGTGTGTGTGTGTTGAGACAAAGTGATGTATGACATACTATTTGCAATAAATATCACTGTCATATGAACATTTTTTTTTCCTGAAACCTACTAGTATTTACTCTGGTTAGCCAGGGATCATTAAACCAGTTACTACTATAGTCTGGACCCTCATGTGTTTTCCCCTCAGTCTGTTAAAGGTGTCACCTGTGTCTCATTTCTCCTGTGGTTATTTCTTCTGTTTCTCAATTTAGTCGCTTGGTGTTGGGTTAAATTAAGGCCAGACTTTTTGGGCTATTAATAATTTTGCTGTTTGTTACCTTGCAGATGATTTCAACCCTTTTTGTGAATTTTTACCTTTTGATTAGAGAATCTGTTTCTGTTGAATTTTTTCTTGTTTTTGTCCTTCACACTGTGGAGCTATTTCTGACTTTCACAATGCAGACCCAAGTTCGACTCCTCACCCCGACCACGATCTGTTCCTATTGTGTTATATTCATCTTCATTATGGTAGCTAAGGGTATTGTTCCCTATTCACTTTTATATTTTCAGTATGTGTGACATTTTGTATTTTCTTTGTCCCATTCTTACATATATCAGGTTAAGAAATGAATGCTGTATAAGGCTTTTGTGTAAATAGGCTGCTACAGAAATCCTTGTTTGTGACTTATTAAGACCTAAAATAAAGGATGCATGAGAGTGTGCTCGTTGAATGTGGAGCATTACACAGTATTCTGTGCATGGCATAATGATGATTAACTGAAACCTGAGAAAGGGGAAGTATTCATTCTCCCATCAGCCCCAATGCTGCCCTGACCACAGTCTTCTGGTCGTTCTGACATGCCGAGTGTCTCACACTGGCTCTAACATGAGAACACTAGTTATATGCACAACTGTGTTTTTATCAACATCTTATCAACAAAATGTTATCTCTCACAGTTGGTGAAAATCACCCAGATATTGTCCTGTGTGAGTGTTTGCATGTGTACATGCTGATACAATTCAACACAAGTCACAAAGCGATGTCATGTACAGTATGTCACAGTATTTACAGTATCTCACTGTCATATGGACATCTTTCCCTGGAAACGACTTGCATTGCATTGCATTGCAACGACTTGTATAGTCAGTGGTATAGATTTAAAAAGTGAATATCAGTATGTTTACTGATCTAAAGCAAACACATATTGATTTAATAGTTCATATAAATTTAGAAATGCTACTTTTTACCTTTAATTCTGCTTTGTAAGACAAGATATCACCAATTTGTCACTAAGCCATAGGTCTCTAATCAAAGAATAAACAAATGAATTTATTACAGCTTTGTCCCAAACACTGGAATTCCTGTGGTTAATGTTGCAGCTCGTGCCAAATTTTGCTTTCAATAAATTTGCTAATGTCACATAATCTATTATTATTATTATTATTATTATTATTATTATTATTATTATTATTATTATTATTATTATTATTATTATTACTATAATAATACAACAAGTGATGATAAACAGATTAAAAAATGAGAAATGACATAATGGTTGTTGTGGTTTCCTGAAAACCAAAGTGTATAAAGAGAGACACTCAGTCAGTGTGTCAGTGTGTGTGTTTCACACTGAGGGACTGGTGTGTGTGTGCAGAAGAATCAGTAATGATGAAGTGCTTATATCTTTTGTATGTCGTGTTTCACATGTCTGCAGGTGAGTGAAGTTATATTTTATTTTCTATTACAGAAAGGAGAGAGAATATTATCCAGTTCTTATTTCAGCTGCTTTGTGTTTAGTTCATGTGGTTTCTGTCCAGACTGCGTTTACAGTAGGCTGGAGTTCAGCTCTGGTCCTAAAGAATAAATCAAACACTGTCAAATGTTTATTAATTAGAGAATTAACAACAAAAAAGATGTAAATTTTAAGACATCATTAATCTTTATACACAAGGTACACATTCATGTCATGCCTTGTGTTATAATGTCCTTATTTAGACCTGTTCAGCTTTGATCATGTGGACTTTTTCTTCCTGATTAACTTCAGTCTAAAATGTACTGATGAAGAGAGGTGGGATAATGAATAAGGAGGATTCTACAGTGAGATTATTTTACATCCCTATAATATTACAGTGTATGTTTTTATATATTTACTGAATTACATCTCTCACAATTTCCATCTTATTGAATGTATCTATAATAACTCACATAAAGCATAGTAGAAAAGTTATTTCCTGTAACTTGTAGGTCACTTTGTCACTCTGGTCTTAGCTGTAAATAGATGTGTGTGAATTTCACACATTTTTTCTTCTGTGTTTTGAAACCTGATCTAATGTTAAAGCAGTAAAGTGTTTGGCTTTGTTCAGCCACAGACAACTACAAGAAGGACACAGACAATAATCAGCAATTTCTTTTGGCGGCAGAGACGTGAAATTTTGTAAATAACCGGATTTTTCTCTTAGAATATGTTTTATCATCCTGAAAGGCCAAGGCTGCCAACTCTCACACATTCAGCGTCAGTTATTACATAAGTTCAGGGCTGTCAACTGTCACGCATTGAGAGTGACAGTCACGCATTTGGGTCTTTTGTCACGCTCTCTCGCCACACATTGTATTTCTCACGCAGAAAAACTTAGTATTTATCAGATATAAAATATGCCGCAGCGCCCAAAATGTCTCTGTGGAACCGGGCAGGAATCAAGCGCGTCTTCCCTGGAGTTCTTAGTCGAGCCTGACACTTATCAGCCAATCAAAAAAAGAGGCTACACAATAGGCAATCAGAAGATAGCACTATCTGGTTAAGATTTAACGCAACAACCAATGAAAAAAGGGTATATTCGATGGTCGGTGTGTGAACAAAACCTCAACACAAAACAGCTTGTCTCTGGACGGGACATTGTCCTCAATAATAACCCTAAAAATGGCTGGGCTTGAGCTGAACTGTTTTAAATGGGAGCAACATTACAAATGATAAAGGAGTCCAAAAGGCAACAAACACTTACAATAAACACCAGTCATAATCTCTCTCTCTCTCTCTCTCTCTCTCTCTCTCTCTCTCTCTCTCTCTCTCTCTCTCTCTCTCTCTCTCTCTCTCTCTTTTTTCTACAACAAGCCACGCCCCTCCACAAGCCCCTCACCATAACCAAAGCCCCGCCCCCAAAATCTCACTCTAAGCTGAATTCAAAAGTTGGCAGCCCTGCTGAAGGTAAGAGCAGGCGGGAAATTCAGAATCTGAAAACACACAAAAGCGGGCTAGCATCAACTGTGATGAGACTGGAGAGGATGGAAGCAGGTAGTATGCATGATGAAGATGATTCTTCAGTAATTGATAGTGAGGCATGGTCATATCCTGTATTACGGATTCAACAAACAAAAGGAAAAATAGAGATTCTGAGTCAGATGACAATACTAGAGTAGGAATAAACAAAGTAAGGAAAATTGAGGTAGAATAGAATGAGGTAGGTGACAGAAGTGAAGCGTCTGCTTTCTAGCAGAAATGGTAAAAAAGAGAGAAGTACGACTGTTGTACTAACTTTCACTTGTAAAAACTTACCAGAACGTGTTAAAATTGGATATGTGTGTTATACGGTACGACCATTTGTTAGACCAGCATTGAGATGTTTTAATTGCCAAAGATTGGGGCATGTTGGAAATAAAGATGTTGTAGATGTGGTGGAGAACATGATTATGGAAAATGTGGAGGTTGAACCTAAATGTTGTAATTGTGGAGGGCCACACAGTGCAGCGTATATAGGCTGTAAAGCCCAAAAGCAAGCAACGGAAGCAATGAAACTCAAAACAGTACAGAATATATCATATACTCAAGCAGTCAAGGGAAACCCAATTAGGAGAGGTATGGGGTGTCCTCAAAAAATGGTTGGGGTTTACAGAACTCAGAATATACCAGTGGTAGTAGATGAAGAGAAAACAGCAGTATTGATATTAAGAACGGATCAAGAAACCCAGAGATAGGTCGTACTGGATCAGCATTTTATGTTCCTGAATTTATAATAGGAAAATATGGGAGATTAACTGATGGGACCTCAGTATATACTGCTGAACTGGTGGCAATTCAGATGGCACTTAGTTGGGTGGAAGAGGTGGAAGAGGTGATGCCAAACAAAGTTCAGATTCTATGGCATCACTTATAAGCCTACTAACTTACCAAACAGTTAGATCTGATATTGATGTAGAAATATTGAATATTTTGTATAGATTAAAGCAAATTGGAATAATAATTACATTTGTGTGGGTACCAGCTCACGCAGATATACCAGAATATGAAAGATAGAATAGAACGGCTAAAGAGTCACTTAAACTGAACTTCCCCAATATTACTGTTGCATTAAGTCGGATGGAAGGGAAAAGTATCATTAAAGAAGCTTGTAATCAGAAAAAGCAAATGATTTGGAATGAGTGTAAAACAGGAAGGCATTTATATAATATACATAAAACCGTAAGACAAAGTAATATGACACTAAATTTAAGTAGAGAGGATCGGGTTATTTTATCAAGACTAACGATGGGACATAATAAACTCAATTCTACACTTTATATTATAAGGACACATGGTACAGGATTATGTGAATTATGCCAAGTAAAGGAAACATTTGAACATGTGCTGGTTTTCTGCCCCAAGTATGATCTGGAAAGGAATGAGTTAATAAGAGAGCTACAGGGAATAGGTTGCAAAGTATTTACAATCAATAGCCTATTAAACATAAAACCTGGATCCGGGAAAATTGTAAGGTTAGTTTTAAAATTCATTAAGCATAGTGGTCTTAGAAATAGGATATAGACATCTTTTGACATACTTCTAGACTGAAATCACTTCACACTCCAGCACAGGTGGTGTAGGTATGTAATAAAGTTGGTATGCGACCTGCCAATGAAGAAGAAGAAGAAGAAACAGCAGAAGAAGAAGAAGAAGAAGAAGAAGAAGAAGAGAATAGCAAGAGTAAAGGTGGTGCCATGGCTGGTCGGTTGCTTTGTGGTGTTTTCCTTGTATAACTGTGAATATTGGTCACACAGTGATGATCCTTATACCGTTGGATTCTGTGGAATCTCGGCTTTCACAACCAAGGTTGTGTTTGTGTCACGTAACAGATGATTACAGGATTATAAAGTGCTACAGATGACATGTTTATGAAGTGTGGGGTGTCCATTTAAGTGCTTGGTGTTGAAATACAGCTTTATTTTATTAGAAATTGTGTTTATAGTCACATAGTAAAGTTTTTTTCCTGTTTTAGCATGCTGCATGTTTAGATATATAATACATTAACATATTTATGAATGCATTTCAAAATTTATAAATTAAATGTACTGAAGAATAAATATTACCTTAATAATTCATTTGAAAATATTGTACTTTATATTGTATTCAGTAGATTCTGAGTGTTTGTATGTTTGTGTCTGTAGGCTGTGATCTCTCTGCTCAAACTAAATATGAATACATTGGACATCCTGGTGGTTCAGTTCTGTTACCCTGCTCCTGCTCTGACCTGCACACCAAACCTCACACATTCACCTGGATGTCCTACAGAACAGGAGGTCTGAATGACGTGTTAAATGATGAACACTACCGTGGCAGACTTCAGCTGTTTAATCACATTTCTCCTGGTAATCTGTCTCTGCTCATATCTGACTTGAGAGAAGAGGATGCAGTAGACTACAGGTGCAGCACTGAGAAGGAAGAAAGAGACATGCCTATTAATGTTAAAGGTAAATGATTTAAATACACAATAAAAGTTTATATTTAGTGTAAAATCATCCTTGATCATACTTAAAATGAATTATAGTTACATATGTAACAAAATGTCTACTCCATTTACCATGAAGGGGAATTCATTTAGGAGTCATATAGTGACACATCAGTATTAAGTTATAAATGACATTAAATACTGATTATGGTATCAGACTGACCTGAACTTTGGACTGGTGTTGGATTGGATTTGTGATATTTCTCAGTCTAAACTAAGATTTATTCTCATAATATTGTTAATATTATAATATAATGTTTATAGAGCTACATGTCAACTGACATAAGACATAAACAGTAATAAAGACTTCACTAGATGTCACTGTCAACTTGTTGAGGTTTTTTATCTTAATATCTGATGCATCAGATTAAATTGTAATATGACATTAAACATTAAAACCAAACTCTAATCTACAGTCAAAGAAACTCTACATAACACACTAGACCTGGTGTTTATATTAATTTAACATGAACATTGATGAACACAGTCTGTACATCAGCTGATACATTAGGAAGTCTTTTTAAATACATGTCTTTATAAATATTGATTTAAGATCATGTCACTTATTATTAGGAGTTTATTAAGGAGCCATTTAGCCCTATGAAGAAGTCCCTTAAGTAATATTTTAACTTTATTTATCATTGACGGTTCAGTGATCACCAGCTTCACCTCCTACTTTGTGCTTTATTTACATTTTATGGTTAAATCCATTTCTCAGTACTGTGTTCACATTTTCCGTTCATTTGACACAAAAAGTATCAAATAACCTCAACTTTCAAATATTATGAATTATTTTTTAAGTCAAACTCAACCACAAACAAAACTCTGTGTGTCTACAGCTTATATTTCACATGTACTTTTCACCATGCAGTGTGTAGTGTTGTCTCCTCACAGCTCCAGGGTCCATGTTTCAGTCCTGATCTTTGTACTTCATGTTGTATTCAGTAGATTCTGAGTGTTTGTATGTTTGTGTCTGTAGGCTGTGATCTCTCTGGTGATAGCCATCAGGTAGTTATTAATGGACATCCTGGTGGTTCAGTCCTGTTACCCTGCTCCTGCTCTGACCTGCACACCAATCCTCAGACATTCACCTGGACAACAGACAGAACAGGACACTGGACTGACGTGTTAAATGATGAACACTATCGTGACAGACTTCAGCTGTTTAATCACATTTCTCCTGGTAATCTGTCTCTGCTCATATCTGACCTGAGAGAAGAGGATCAGAGAGTCTACAGGTGCAGCACTGGATTATGGGAATACAGAGAAATCAGGATTAATGTTAAAGGTAAAACATTTAAATACTCAAAAAAAGTTTATATTCAGTGTGCAAACAGAGCTGACGAGAACTTCAACACGCTCAGGGAAAACAGACAGAAGACCTCCATCAGAACAGCCTCCAAGTAAAACAACAAACTCTCCACCTGCATCATCCTCAGCAACATTGAAACAAGATAAACAAAAAATTCACATCAGCTTCCTTCTAAATTTCCTTTTTAATCAGTGAAAAAACATCTACATTCTTACATTTATTTATTAATACACAGTTTTACTGTTCTGTTTGGTGGATATTTAAAAGTACAAAGACAAACACACACACACACACACACACACACACACACACACACACACACACACACACACACACACACACACACACACACTCACACACACATACATACACGTGTCACTGAGTTTACTGTTAAATTTCAGTCACTGAGTTTCAAACAAACAGAACAGCAGCCTCCACACCTTACTTGATCACTTCAGACAGTAAAATATTGTTGTTAACACTAGAGGTGTGATTTCTGAGGGTTTCTTTCTTTTCACCAGGAACATGTGGAGAGAACGGGATTACTGAAGGACGTCCGGACTGTAAGGGAAAGCCAACAGATCAGGTTAGCAAACGTAAAATGAGTTATAACAGATTTGTTTCTACCTTTAGAGCGTTTGTTGTATTTGTGATACACTGCAGGTAACACACATGACCCACACATGCTTTCACTGAACACTGAGTTATAGGAAATGATCTTCTGCTGCTTCTATCAGAACAACACATGGTGTAAAGAAAGAAGTCAGATTTGGAGATTTGTGTCGTCTTTACAGGATTTTACCTGCTTCTTGGAGTAAACAGCAAAACCCACAGAATTTGTGTTATATGTATAATTTTCCTCTTCTGTCTTTCCACAGCCTGAACCTGATCTTGTCACTTTCTGTATTAAATAACACATTAACACAGCCGGAGCAGCTCAGGTCCAGATTAACACTGGAGAGAAAACTGAGTACACCAACATTATAACAAACTAATCCAATGTAAATATTCTCAAATATTATAGAATAATTTCTGAAAACATAGTAAATACACGCCGTGGTCAAGCACAAGATTCTTTCTGGTGGGATTTTTGTATGTGTTTAATTTTACTGTTAAAAAATGGGAAAGATTCCAGATAATTGCTTCATATTCACCTTCATTAGGTTAGGCTAAGGGTATTGTTCTGTATTCACTTTTTCTGTTAATCATTAAAAACCTAAATTTGCAAAATATATTTTGAGTGCTTATGACATTTTTATCTTATGTGTCCCATTCTTACATATATCAGGTTAAGAAATGAATGTGCTAGTAGGCTTTTGTGTAAATAGGATTGTGTAAGAAGTTCTTGTTTGTGACTTGTTAAAACCTTGAGCAAAAATAAAAAGAGGATGCTTGTTACATTTGCATGGACTGAATGTGTTTTTCTAATAAATAAATAAAATTTGACATCAATACAATAAATACAATAATTTATAGTATTTAAACTGAAGGGGGGCATGGTGGCTTAGTGGGTAGCACGTTCGCCTCACACCTCCAGGGTTGGGGGTTCGATTCCCGCCACCGCCTTGTGTGTGTGGAGTTTGCATGTTCTCCCCGTGCCTCGGGGGTTTCCTCCGGGTACTCCGGTTTCCTCCCCCAGTCCAAAGACATGCATGGTAGGTTGATTGGCATCTCTGGAAAGTTGTCCGTAGTGTGTGAATGTGTGAGTAAATGAGTGTGTGTGTGTGTGTGTGTGTGTGTGTGTGTGTGTGTGAGTGAATGAGAGTGTGTGTGCCCTGCGATGGGTTGGCACTCCGTCCAGGGTGTATCCTGCCTTGATGCCCGATGATGCCTGAGATAGGCACAGGCTCCCCGTGACCCGAGTAGTTCGGATAAAGCGGTAGAAAATGAGAGAGAGATGAGATTTAAACTGAATCTCCCAAATAATTATCTGTAGCCCAGCTGTAGTACCAGCTTCGAGACACAAGATGTCGCCACTAAGCCGTAGCTCTCTAATCAAATAATAAATCATTAAGTAAATAAAGTCACTTTTAAACACATTTAAAACTGTAAAACCGGTTAATAATTAAAATTATACTCCTCTGATTAATCTTACTTTTCATAATTACTCTTGACCAGCCTCTATGTTCTCCTCAGCTCACATGTGGTAAATGTGTCTTTATGACTTCCTGTAAGTTTCAGGTAACACACTTGCTGGTGAATAAACTGATGAACATTACAGCTTTGTCCCAAACACTAGAATTCCTGTGTGTTAAAAATTAATTTAATATCCAGATTTGCTTGTAATATATTCAATAAAGTTACTGATCAGTTTCAGTTAGTGTAAACATGGATTAATAACATTAAATTAAAATGATTTTTTATTTCTTATTGTCCTCAAATGTTCTTGGATAACAAGTCATTTCGATCATTTATATTTTCATAAAAATATTAAACACTTTTGCATTTGCCCATGTAACTGGTTTCCACCCTGTTATTACAGGGTCAATGGTTTTTTTTTTTAAGAAACCGATCGATGTCCTCAGTGACATCCCCAACCCCATTTTATCTTTCTGAAATGTAGGTTAAAATATCTGCTTTACAAGGATTTGCTAACTTGATAAAATATTTTTTCTTAATCTTTTATCCTCGTAAACAAATTTGTCTGACAGTTTGGAAATGTTGTGGTTTTATTGCACTTTGTCCACTTGCAGTTAATTTATAAAATGTGTTGGAACTTGACCAACATTCATTTTTAATAGTCTAAGGAAAATATCTGTTTTTTATTTACGAAACTGTAAAGTCTCAATGGCAATTTATTAGATTAATAAGTCATTAAGTCATATTAAGTCATAACCCTGAAGAGCCTGACCTTTATCCACAACTCTCCTTCAACACATTTTCCTCTACACTCTCTATGTGAGTATGTTTGTGTTCTGTCTCGCTCAGGCACTCGATGACACGCAAGAAAACTTTAACAATTCACAATCACATAATTTTTATTTTCAAAGCTTTTATTTGAAATGTATTATTAATTATTTATTTCTTTTCCACAGCTTATGATCGGTGGTTTTCAGTGGAACACTCCCGGATAGCTCAGAGCCCTCCCACTATATCCTACTGTACATCCGAGTGTTCGACACCTCCCCGGCAATCACTGAATGTTTCTAGTGTTTATGGGTGGAAGATCCATGATTTTAAGAATATCCAGCTTTGGCATTTGGCTGCTAATGTATGGCGACTTGGACAGGGTCACGGAGCTTCTTCCACTTTTCAGTGAGTCCCTCACTGATGCTGAAATAGAAATAAAGTACACATTCTTTTAAACCAAGTTTTCACAATGATGTGTCTCATTTTAAATGCTGTTTGTTTTAAACCGCTGGACTTTGCAGCTCTTCCTTCTGCCTGCTCTCTTGAACGACTGCAAACTTCACCCTGAATCTCATCTAAAATGTTTGTAGTCATGACCGCCAGTCAGGTACATGTGTACTGAGTTGTGTGTGGGTGTGTATATAAACACACGTGTATTAGATGTATTAACACTTATAAATACTTTGTGTGTTTGTGTGTGCGTTAATCTCACATCTGGTTTATGGTTGTAGGACTTATTGAGTCTGATGAAGTTTGCCTTCAGCTGGTGCGGCTGGTCGACAAAACTAGAGCAGTTTTTGATGTCGGCCTTCATCCTCTGCACAAGAGCCTTCATGTTTCTGACCTAAAGAATCATCCGTATCATTAGTAATATGAGTAATAACTACATGTACTAAATATACATACAGTAAGTACTAAAACAATTAAATAGGAACCCTGACTACAATTACAGAAACGGACCTAATCACAAAATGCAATGTCACAAAAACCTACAGGAAACGATCAGATCAAAATAGTGAACAAAACATAGTGTGTTGAATCAAACCTGCTTCCTTTCTATGCACAGCTCTTCTTCCTGTTTTTTTACGTTTTGCTGGAGGTGTTCAATGGTCTCCTTGTCCTTGACATTTATCTCCATAACCTTAGCCTCGAGCTAAAATAAACATCTTGTGATAAGCTACATATTCATACTACTACTATTAGTACTACTATTACCAATAATAATAATAATAATAATAATAATAATAATACCCGACTGAGGTCAAGGCACTGCTCCTGAATCTCTCCTTTTACCTTCCAGAACTGCATTATCTTAAAACAAACACATGCACAAACATTAATTAATCACATCATGATTGATTTCCACACCAACCAATCATACGTTCATTTATATAACCATACATTTTTTGCTCCACAACTATATTTAAAAACCACACACCTGTTTTTCCATGAGCTTCATTTCATCCTGTAGATGCTCGTTGGTCTCCTTCTCTGCCTGCAGTTCCTGATCTTTTTGGAGTAAGACATCTTTGAAGTTGGAGTCAACTTTCTCCTGCAGTTCCTCTAGCTTCTCTTCAGCGTACCTCGTCTTGTCCTGTTCCTGTGAAGTGAAGAAGATGCAAATGTCTCTTAATGTAGGCACCCTATCTAGTGCACTATATGGGGCTCGCATGCAAGCGCCTGATGGCCGGGTCTTACCCCAAGGGGCCCAGCTGGGCTTAGCCAAAAGGAGTGATGTGGGGCCGATCTCCTGTGGGCCCACCACCTGCAGGAGGAACTTTAAGGGGCTGGTGCAATGTGGATTGGGTGACAGTCGAAGGCGGGGTCCTCGGCGACCCAATCCCCGGACACGGAATCTGGCTCTAGGGACATGGAATGTCACCTCGCTGGGAGGCAAGGAGCCTGAGCTGGTGTGGGAGGTTGAGAGATACCGACTAGAGATAGTTGAGCTCGTCTCCCCGCACAGCTTGGACTCTGGAACACAACTCCTTGAAAGAGGCTGGACTCTCTACTACTCTGAAGTTGCCCGCGGTGAGAGGCGGCGGGCTGGTGTGGACTTGCTCATAGCCCCCCAGCTCAGCAGCCATGTGTTGGACTTCACCCGGGTGAATGAGAGGGTCGTTTCCCTGTGCCTTTGGGTTGGGGATAGGTCTCTCACTGTTATTTGTGCTTACGGGCCATATGGCACTGAAGAGTACCCGACCTTCTTGGCATGTCCAACCGGGAGGAGGTCCCGGGGAAGACCTAGGACACGCTGGAGGGACTATGTCTCTTGGCTGGCCTGGGAATGCCCCCGGAAGAGCTGGACGAAGTGTCTGGGGAGAGGGAAGTCTGGGCATCCCTGCTTAGACTGCTGTCCCCGCAACCTGGCCCCGGATAAGCGGTAGAAAAAAAATGGATGGACTTAAATCATTAGATTAATTATCTGTAGCCCAGCTGTAGTACCAGCTTCGAGACACAAGATGTCACCACTTATTCACTAAGCCGTAGCCAAATAATCAAAGAATAAATAAATAAGACATTAAATCACTTTTTAAAAACATTTAAAACTGTAAAACAGGTTAATAATTAACATTATACTCGTCTGATTAATCTTACTTTTCATAATCACTCTTGACCAGCCTCTGTGTTCTCCTCAGTTCACGTGAGGTAAATGTGTCTTTATGACTTCCTGTAAGTCTCAGGAAACACACTTGCAGGTGAATAAACTGATGAACATTACAGCTTTGTCCCAAACACTAGAATTAGAATAGTGAAGTTTATGTTGCAGCTCATGGCCAGTTGTTTTTAAGTATTATTATTTTCTGTTTTCTTTTTCTTTTTTTTTTTTTAAAAATCTTTTACATCTCAAATCTTAAGAACATGTTTGGCTTGTAAATTCTATATATATATATTTAGTGTGCGTGTTTGTGTGTGTGTGTGTGTGTGTGTGTGTGTGTGTGTGTGTGCGCGCGCGCGCGCGCAATGGAGTAAGTGTTAAAATATTTTTTTTTAAATGAGAAATGACATAGTGGTTGTTGTGGTTTCCTGAAAACCAAAGTGTATAAAGAGAGACACTCAGTCAGTGTGTCAGTGTGTGTGTTTCACACTGAGGGACTGGTGTGTGTGTGCAGAAAAATCAGTAATGATGAAGTGCTTATATCTTTTGTATGTCGTGTTTCACATGTCTGCAGGTGAGTGAAGTTATATTTTATTTTCTATTACAGAAAGGAGAGAGAATATTATCCAGGTCTTAGTTCAGCTGCTTTGTGATTAGTTTATGTGGTTTCTGTCCAGACTGGGTTTACAGTAGGCTGGAGTTCAGCTCTGTTCCTAAAAAATAAATCAAACACTGTCAAATGTTTATTAATTAGAGAATTAACAACAAAAAATATGTAAATTTTAAGACATCATTAATCTTCATACACGAGGTACACATTCATGTCATGCCTTGTGTTATAATGTCCTTATTTAGACCTGTTCAGCTTTGATCATGTGGACTTGTATTCTGGAGTTCAGCTCTGTTTCTAAAAAATAAACCAAACACTGTCAAATGTTTATTAATTAGAGAATTACGTTAACAAGTAATTTCTTAATGGTTTTGTATTTTAATGTCATTTTTACTAAAATTGTATATTTTTAGACCAGAATGTTCTTCTCATTAAACTGTTCAAAAATGTGTAAACGTACACAACATGCCTTGTGTTATAATGTTCTTATCTATAATAACTCACTTAAAGCATAGTAGAAAAGTTATTTCCTGTAACTTGTAAGTCACTTCTTCACTCTGGACTTATCTGTAAATAGATGTGTGAATTTCACACCTTTTTCTGCTGTGTCTCTGTCACTGATGTCACCCCACTTCCTACATCATATTTAGAGTTTTTATTTTTTAGAATTAGTTACATGCATTTAATAACACTTAATTTCTTTGACACAATTCACTAAAATAGATTCAATTTTATTTTCTGTAAAAGTTAATAAAATTACTATAATAATATTATTAGCTGATTATCAGGCACGGTGGCTTAGTGGTTAGCACGTTTGCCTCACACCTCCAGGTTTGGGTGTTCGATTCCCGCCTACGCCGTGTGTGTGGAGTTTGCATGTTCTCCCCGTGCCTCGGGGGTTTCCTCCGATCTCATGCATGGTAGGTTGATTAGCATCTCTGGAAAATTGTCCGTAGTGTGTAAGCGGTAGAAATGAATGTAAACTATTTTACTTTTTTTTTTTTCTGGATTTGAAAACACACCTCTTGTGTTGTTTTAGCCCACCTGTATTCGGTTCAGCGCGATTTCCACGTTTAAAAAGTGAAAATAAAGCAAAAAAAATCCTTTGGAAAGCTGATGGTGCATTTAAATGTCCAGGGGATTAAAATGTCCCGAACTTTGAAGACAGGACATCAAAAATATTATTATTAAATATATATTCAAACTCCATAAATCTATTTTATAACATCTCACCATCAAGGGCGTCGATTTGGGTAGTGACGGTAGGGACATGTCCCTACCAATATCCATGGAACACTCAATTGTCCCTAGCAATAATTCGACCAAGCCTATGTATATTTATACATAACCACTGATATCCGTCTGTGTCTTGTGCTTTTTTACTTATTTCATTTAACATTTATCCAGGAATCATTAAATAAGATTAAAATATTTTACAACGGCGTTCTGGAAAAATAGCGCAACTTGTGGGACACAAACGGTTAACAGATCTATCTCCTGCAATGAATCCCGCCTCTGTAACTCAACTCTCTAAAATGATTGGCCTTTGCCTTTAATGAGTCCCGCCTCTCTAACCCACGTCGCTGTTTGATTGGCTTTGTCTTTCGCGCTAATGTGTTGAGGTCGGCTGCAGCTATATTCCGTTGTAAGAAGCAATATGCAACGTGATTATGCAGGTTACCGGTATGTAAGAAAGAATTCATATAACAACATTTTTATGCACAAAATCCGGGAAATGTTGTCCCCACCACTGTCAAATTATGTCCCCACTAATGTCAAAATCAAACTTTCGCCATTGTTATTAGCTGATTATCAGTTCATCTTCATAACGTTTCCTATTTGTAATAATGTGTAAACTATTTTACAAAAGTATAAATGTGTGGCTCTATGAGCAGTGTGGTGGCCTGGTGTAACTTCTGCGTCACTTCTTCTCTCTGGTCTTAGCTGTAAATAGATGTGTGTGAATTTCACACCTTTTTCTGATGTCTCTCTGTCACTGCTGTCTTTTTGACCACCGACTTCACTTCCTATATCGCATTTAAAGTCTTTATTTTTTTGCATGTAACTAATTGTAAATGTATAAACATTTTGTTCACCTTTTCAAAAGTCAAAAGGTCTTTTAATAATATGCATTTGTCTTAAAGCAAATAAAAAAGTACTGCTGATTTCTACTTTAGCCTTAACTAAAAGGGGGCTAGCCTCGCCCATGCTATAGGAGTTCATTGCATCCAAATCCAGCAGTGTTCAGTTTGTTTTGGAGTCTCCCACCTCTAACTACAGGACACAGCGCACATGACTGTATGCCAGTCTGAGCCGCTTCCCCTCGATAGTAGTGATGGCCAGTTCGTGAACGAATCGTTCTTTTGAACCAGTTCTTTTTAGTGAACTGGATGAACCGGTTCACCAAATCGGACTGATTCGTTCTAAACAGTTCGCGACTTGAGTCAGCGCTGATCCACAAGTTACTAAAGTTACTCACGTTCAGTCATGCCTGACAGTCGGTCTGACTCTAAATAAACTAATATCCCGGAGTTATATGTAACTCCTGTACACTGAACATGTTGTGCTGAGAGAACTGTGAGCGCGAGCTGTTGATACTGCGCATGCGTGAATTACTGAACCGATACAGCAAATCATCAGTACATTGAACTGAGAACTGCTTGTTTCGGACGCTTCCGAGAACCGATGAACTGGTACAGCGAATCATCAGTACCCTGAACTGAGAACTGTTTCTTTCGGACGCATCCGAGAACCGATGAACTGTTGATACTGCGCATGCGTGAATTACTGAACCGATACAGCGAATCATCAGTACATTGAACTGAGAACTGCTTGTTTCGGACGCGTCCGAGAACCGATGAACTGTTGATACTGCGCATGCGTGAAGTACTGAACCGATACAGCGAATCATCAGTACATTGAACTGAGAACTGCTTGTTTCGGACGCGTCCGAGAACCGATGAACTGGTACAGCGAATCATCAGTACCCTGAACTGACAACTGTTTCTTTCGGACGCGTCCGAGAACCGATGAACTAGTACAGCGAATCATCAGTACACTGAACTGAGAACTGTTTCGGACGCGTCCGACATACTGTTGATACTGCGCATGCGTAAACCTTCAGAGCAAATTATACATATTGGGATATGCATAGTAACTAGTCATAAGCTATTAAACATTTTTATAAAAAAACAAAACAATATATGTCACTCAATATATGTCAGTTAATTTTACTATTGACTATTGTGCAGGTTAGTCTGTATTTTTATATGCCGCTTTTTGTAAATTGATGAAGATTAGTTTATTAACTTTATATCTTTAAGACAAGTAAAACATCCACATTTGCACATAAATGCCTGTACTGCGTGTTTTAGTTGCAAAATGTAAGAAACGTATTCAACTAAAGTTATGATTACAAAGAACTTTTCGAATGTGTTAAATTGATTGTATTAATATCTGCCGGCAGCGGGATAATGGAATTTGCGTCATTACGTCATTGTGAATGACGTCATTACGGCAGGACGTAAAAGAACTGGTGAACTGGATTTTTGAACTGGTTCATTAAATCGAACTGTCCGAAAGAACCGGTTCGCGGAAAAGAACCGAACTTCCCATCACTATCAGACTCACGCAATCGACCAGATTCTCACGCTCTCACACCACACCCCCATATTCTCACGACACACCCCCATATTCTCACAACACACCCCCATATTCTCACGACACACCCCCATATTATCACGCAGACTCGTGCAGCAGTGAGGAAAAAAGAGAGACCAGACAGACAGTGTAGTGAGTTTTTTGTGAATACACAATTTATTCCCATAAACTCCCTCCCATCTGCATCGTGTGAACGCAGGCAGGTCAGTGAGTTACAGGGCGCTCCGTGTCTCCGTCCAGTTTAGGCTAGTAACTAATAGGCCTATAGTTTATGTAGAATTAAGTTAGCATTAGCAGAGTTGTTTATTTTGCAGCACTGAGCAGTTATTGTACATAACTTCAGGGCTGTCAACTGTCACGCATTGAGAGTGACAGCCACGCATTTGGGTCTTTTGTCACGCTCTCTCGCCACACATTGTATTTCTCACGCAGAAAAACTTAGTATTTATCATATATTTAATAAGCCGCAGCGCCCAAAATGTCTCTGTCCGCACTGCTGTCTCTATGGAACCGGGCAGGAATCAAGCGCGTCTCCCCTGGAGTTCTTAGTCGAGCCTGACACTTATCAGCCAATCAAAAAAAGAGGCTACACAATAGGCAATCAGAAAATAGCACTATCTGGTTAAGATTTAACGCAACAACCAATGAAAAAAGGGTATTTTCGATGGTCGGTTTGAACAAAACCTCAACACAAAACAGCTTGTCTCTGGACGGGACATTGTCCTCAATAATAACCCTAAAAATGGCTGGGCTTGAGATGAACTGGGAGCAACATTACAAATGATAAAGGAGTCCAAAAGGCAACAAACACTTACAATAAACACGAGTCATAATCTCTCTCTCTCACACACACACACACACACACAAATTAATAAATGGAAATTAAACAAATACTTTATATTTGGTTAAATTGTGGTCAGTGATCCTTACCAATCACAACCCCCCATTATAATTTTTTTTGGGAGGGTTGGAGATGTCACTCTTGCCTGTTTTCAAAACTTGAGAGCCCTGGTTTAACTTTATCATAAAAAACACTACAAAAACATTTCCAGATGACAAATATCTTAATTGTTGTTAATGTTAATTATTGTTTTGTAAGAACAGAATGTCAAAATGATTTTATTTATATCAATCACAACTCATCAATCATGTCCAGATATTTGACTGGTGGTGGTGTCAGTATGGATAAATTAGAATTTTCTGTTATAGGATGTTATCTAGTGTCAGGGTTCAAGTGGGAGCTGCATCCAAATCAATGATTAAGGTTTTACTTAATGATCAGCCTTAATGATCAGCCACCAGCACTTACAATCGAGCACATGTTAATCTGTGAACATGTTAATCACATGTTAATCTGTGAACATGTTAATCACATGTTAATCTGTGAACATGTTAATCACATGTTAATCTGTGAACATGTTAATCACATGTTAATCTGTGAACATGTTAATCACATGTTAATCTGTGAACATGTTAATCACATGTTAATCTGTGAACATGTTAATCACATGTTAATCCTATTTCTGTAAAATGTTTGTGAAAATTAAATGAAATGTAAATCTCCCAAGAAATTCTGTACAGATACCAAATACTTTGACAATCAATATATACTTAATACACTTCTGCTAATGCAAGGATTTTGTTTTTGTATTTTTTTCTACACCAAGCCACACCCCTCCACAAGCCCCTCCCCATAACCAAAACCCACCCCCAAAATCTCACTCTAAGCTGAATTCAAAAGTTTGCAGCCCTGCTGAAGGTAAGAGCAGGCGGGAAATTCAGAATCTGAAAACACGCAAAAGCGGGCTAGCATCAACTGTGATGAGACTGGAGAGGATGGAAGCAGGTAGTATGGATGATGAAGATGATTCTTCAGTAATTGATAGTGAGGCATGGTCATAGATTACGGATTCAACAAACAAAAGGAAAAATAGAGATTCTGAGTCAGATGACAATACTAGAGTAGGAATAAACAAAGTAAGGAAAATTGAGGTAGAATAGAATGAGGTAGGTGACAGAAGTGAAGCGTCTGCTTTCTAGCAGAAATGGTAAAAAAGACAGAAGTACGACTGTTGTACTAACTTTCACTTGTAAAAACTTACCAGAACGTGTTAAAATTGTATGTGTGTTATACGGTACGACCATTTGTTAGACCAGCATTGAGATGTTCCAGATGGTGAACACCGTTCCATATGTGAAACACTACCGCTAGGGGCTGAAGCTGCATAATTTCATTGTAACTTTTAAGCATTAAATCCTCTAAAAACACGAAAAAACTTATGTTTCTATTAAAGTTTATACTCTCAATATTTTTTTAAGCCCACGCACAAAGCATAATATGATTCATAGCCGTCATACTATTAGAAAATTTTTTTGGAGAAAACTGACCTAGGTGGCGCTAGACCAGTTTTCCCTTACATTTAGACGCTTCCCTTTCTTCACTGGGGTAATATATTCCAAAACAAATATTCCACAAAAATCCCCAAAGGTCCAAGGAACTGGAATCTGTAAGCCTTTTAAAAATTGGAAACAGTGGTGCGCCACCATCTTTGTTTCGGCTCTAACTTCTCATTGGGGTATTCAAAAATTCTAAATTTACGTCATATTTATAGCCCAGGGCGTAACGAATCAAACAAGCCCCGGCAGATAATTGCAGAGATAGACGGCTGAGAACCAATGAGGTCAGACATCATTTTTGGGAACCCTCCCTTGACTGACAATTACTCCTTCCAATAGCAATGAAATTGGCCGGGACCTATACAGCTCTTTAGCCAATAAGGAGACGATTCTAACGGTATGCCACGACTCGCCTCTCTGCTGCTTGCTTCTGCGCGAAAATCGTGCGCGATGGGTTTATTGCGCAATCCTCGACCTTTTCACACTCTCACAGCTCAGGGTGTCAGGTTACAGGCCTCTTTACACAACAGAATAGTAGAGAGAGAGGCTGTGTTTGTTTTAGGCCATTTAAACTGAGCATGCAGTCTTCAAAGTTATACAGTAAACAAGTAAACAAGAAACACATGACCGGATGGACATGTCCATAGAAAAATAGTTTTATTGAAGCCATTTTTGGGTCTTTTGACTTGATTTTTTTTGGTGAAAGCCAAGACATGTGGCTATGACCCTCAGTTGTTAAATGTTACCTATCATGTTCCAGAGAAATAAGATTAATTAAAAATCTCAGGCGAAAATCAAAACATTCCATTCTAGCCTCTGTAACTTTGTGCCAGTAAGGCCTAGAATCAATCTGAAACTAGAGAATCTCTTCTTTCCAATGAGACCAAGCTCACCCCTGTATGTCAAAGTATGTGGGAGCTGTATCACTTTTTTTGTTTTATATACAATTTCGGGTGTTCACCATTAGGTTAATTGCCAAAGATTGGGGCATGTTGGAAATAAAGATGTTGTAGATGTGGTGGAGAACATGATTATGGAAAATGTGGAGAGGGGGTTGAACCTAAATGTTGTAATTGTGGAGGCCACACAGTGCAGCGTATATAGGCTGTAAAGCCCAAAAGCAAGCAACGGAAGCAATGAAACTCAAAACAGTACAGAATATATCATATACTCAAGCAGTCAAGGGAAAACCAATTAGGAGAGGTATGGGGTGTCCTCAAGAAATGGTTGGGGTTTACAGAACTCAGAATATACCAGTAGTAGTAGATGAAGAGAAAACAGCAGTATTGATATTAAGAACGGATCAAGAAACCCAGAGATAGGTCGTACTGGATCAGCATTTTATGTTCCTGAATTTAAAATAGGAAAATATGGGAGATTAACTGATGGGACCTCAGTATATACTGCTGAACTGGTGGCAATTCAGATGGCACTTAGTTGGGTGGAAGAGGTGATGCCAAACAAAGTTCAGATTCTATGGCATCACTTATAAGCCCACTAACTTACCAAACAGTTAGATCTGATATTGATGTAGAAATATTGAATATTTTGTATAGATTAAAGCAAATTGGAATAATAATTACATTTGTGTGGGTACCAGCTCACGCAGATATACCAGGAAACGAAAGATCGAATAGAACGGCTAAAGAGTCACTTAAACTGAACTTCCCCAATATTACTGTTGCATTAAGTCGGATGGAGGGGAAAAGTATCATTAAAGAAGCTTGTAATCAGAAATGGCAAATGAATTGGAATGAGTGTAAAACAGGAAGGCATTTATATAATATACATAAAACCGTAAGACAAAGTAATATGACACTAAATGTAAGTAGAGAGGATCGGGTTATTTTATCAAGACTAAGGATGGGACATACTAAACTCAATTCTACACTTTATATTATAAGGAAACATGGTACAGGATTATGCGAATTATGCCAAGTAAAGGAAACACTTGAACATGTGCTGGTTTTCTGCCCCAAGTATGATCTGGAAAGGAATGAGTTAATAAGAGAGCTACAGGGAATAGGTTGCAAAGTATTTACAATCAATAGCCTATTAAACATAAAACCTGGATCCGGGAAAATTGTAAGGTTAGTTTTAAAATTCATTAAGCATAGTGGTCTTAGAAATAGGATATAGACATCTTTTGACATACTTCTAGACTGAAATCACTTCACACTCCAGCACAGGTGGTGGTGGTATGTAATAAAGTTGGTATGCGACCTGCCAATGAAGAAGAAGATGAAGAAGAAACAGATGAAGAAGAAACAGAAGAAGAAGAAGAAACAGAAGAAGAAGAAACAGAAGAAGAAGAAGAAGAGTAGTAAAGGTGGTGCCATGGCTGCTCGGTTGCTTTGTGGTGTTTTCCTTGTATATCTGTGAATATTGGTCACACAGTGATGATCCTTATACCGTTGGATTCTGTGGAATCTCGGCTTTGACTGAACCAAGGTTGTGTTTGTGTCACGTAACAGATGATTACAGGATTATAAAGTGCTACAGATGACATGTTTATGAAGTGTGGGGGTGTCCATTTAAGTGCTTGGTGTTGAAATAATGCTTTATTTTATTAGAAATCGTGTTTATAGTCACATAGTAAAGTTTTTCCCGTTGCTTTAGCATGCTGCATGTGTAGATATATAATACATTAACATATTTATGAAGCTCATTTGCTTATTATCTTGCATTTCAAAATGTATGAATTAAATGTACTGAAGAATAAATATTACCTTAATAGTTCATTTGAAAACATTGTACTTTATGTTGTATTCAGTAGATTCTGAGTGTTTGTATGTTTGTGTCTGTAGGCTGTGATCTCTCTGCTCAAACTAAACATCAATACATTGGACTCCCTGGTGGTTCAGTTCTGTTACTCTGCTCCTGCTCTGACCTGCACACCAAACCTCACACATTCACCTGGGAGGCCTACATAAGAGGAGGTCTGAAAGACGTGTTAAATGATGAACACTACCGTGGCAGACTTCAGCTGTTTAATCACACTTCTCCTGGTAATCTGTCTCTGCTCATATCTGACCTGAGAGAAGAGGATCAGAGAGACTACAGGTGCAGAACTGAGAAGGGACACAGAGACATGCATATTCCTGGTAAAGGTGAATGATTTAAATACACAATAAAAGTTTATATTTAGTGTAAAATTATCCTTGATCATACTTAAAATGAATTATAGTTACATATGTAATAAAATGTCTACTCTATTTATGATGAAGGGGAATTAATTTAGGAGTCATATAGTGACACATCAGTATTAAGTTATAAATGACATTAAATACTGATTATGGTATCAGACTGACCTGAACTTTGGACTGGTGTTGGATTGGATTTGTGATATTTCTCAGTCTAAACTAAGATTTATCCTCATAACATTGTAGTGTTTATAGAGCTACATGTCAACTGACATAAGACATAAACAGTAATAAAGACTTCACTAGACGTCACTGTCAACTTGTTGAGTTTTTTATCTTAATATCTGATGCATCAGAATAAATTGTAATATGACATTAAACATTAAAACCAAACTCTAATTTACAGTCAAAGAAACTCTACATAACACACTAGACCTGGTGTTTACAGTTGAAACCAGATATTTACATACACCAGAAAAAAAACACAAAATTTTTATTTCTTTAGTGTTATACATTAAATCAGAGTAAACTTTTTTTTTTTAAATAAATAAATATTAACATATTTTTTGCATTTGTTAAATGTCAGAGTCGAGCGATGGAGAATTTTTATGTATTTTTATTATCACTTTCATCAAAGTCAGAAGTATACATACACTTCTTTAGTATTTGGTGGAATTGCCCCGAAACTGTTTCACTTGGGCCAAACGTTTTGGGTATCCTTCCACAAGCAAAAAATATGTTAATATTTATTGATTTAAAACAGAAAAAGTTTACTCTGATTTAATGTATGACAGTAAAGAAATAAAAGTTTTTGTGTTTTTTTCTGAAGTGTATGTAAATATCTGGTTTCAACTGTATGTTAATTTAACATGAACATTGATGAACACAGTCTGTACATCAGCTGATACATTAGGAAGTCTTTTTAAATACATGTCTTTATAAATATTGATTTAAGATCATGTCACTTATTATTAGGAGTTTATTAAGGAGCCATTTATTCCTATGAAGAAGTCCCTTAAGTAATATTTTAACTTTATTTATCAGTGACGGTTCAGTGATCACCAGCTTCACCTCCTACTTTGTGCTTTATTTACATTTTATGGTTAAATCTATTTCTCTGTACTGTGTTCACATTTTTCGTTCATTTGACACAAAAAGTATCAAATAACCTCAACTTTCAAATATCATGAATTATTTTCTCAGTCAAACTCAACTGCAAACAAAACTCTGTGTGTCTACAGCTTATATTTCACATGTACTTTTCACCATGCAGTGTGTAGTGTTGTCTCCTCACAGCTCCAGGGTCCATGTTTCAGTCCTGATCTTTGTACTTCATGTTGTATTCAGTAGATTCTGAGTGTTTGTATGTTTGTGTCTGTAGGCTGTGATCTCTCTGGTGATAAACATCAGGTAGTTATTAATGGACTCCCTGGTGGTTCAGTTCTGTTACCCTGCTCCTGCTCTGACCTGCACACCAATCCTCAGATATTCACCTGGACGACTAACAGAACAGGACACTGGACTGACGTGTTATATGATGAACACTATCGTGACAGACTTCAGCTGTTTAATCACATTTCTCCTGGTAATCTGTCTCTGCTCATATCTGACCTGAGAGAAGAGGATCAGAGAGTCTACAGGTGCAGCACTGGATTAAGGGAATACAGAGACATCAGGATTAATGTTGAAGGTAAAACATTTAAATACTCAATAAAAGTTTATATTTAGTCTGCAAACAGTCCTGATAAGAACTGAATTATAGTCACATATGTAATAAACATGTCTACTAAATTGACCATAACTGATGGTTTTACTCTACATGTCATAGTGTGTCACATTAAAATGACACCTATTTGGTGTGCAGGTCAGAGCAGGAGCAGGGTAACAGCACAGAAACACCTTTGTGTCATGTGATTTCTGTCTGATTATCATCACCAGAGAGAGCACAGCCTTCAGAACACACCTTCATTAATACTGTCATAAACCTACATAAACATTAATAAAAGCTTCAGAAGGTGTCAGTGTCATGTTGTTTAATCTGACTTTGTGTTTTCTTCTAATTTACAGTCAGAGAAATAAAATATAAAAGTCTATATCTGATATCTTTGCCAATTTTCTGTTTTCACATCAGCTGACACTTATTACACTTTATAAATCTTCATGTAGGTTCATGTCAGTTGTTGTTTATGTAGGTGTCATTTAACTTCATTAACATGAACCTAATTATGTTACCTTTTATTTTTAAGGAGGTTTTTACAGATATTGTTTCATTAATAACTGAGTGTGAGTGTCATGTGCCATATTACTAACAGTGATTATAAACAGACTTTAGATTTATTAAGGTTTGTCTTTTCAGGAAAAAGAGAAACTTCAACACGCTCAGGGAAAACAGACAGAAGACCTCCATCAGAACAGCCTCCAAGTAAAACAAAAAACTCTCCACCTGCATCATCCTCAACAACATTGAAACAAGATAAACAAAAAACTCACATCAGCTTCCTTCTAGTTGACATAAATTTCCTTTTTAATAAGTGAAAAAACATCTACATTCTTACATTTATTTATTAATACACAGTTTTACTGTTCTGTTTGGTGGATATTTAAAAGTACAAAGACACACACACACACACACACACGTGTCACTGAGTTTACTGTTAAATACCAGTCACTGAGTTTCAGACAAACAGAACTGAAGCCTCCACACCTTACTTGATCACTTCAGACAGTAAAATATTGTTGTTAACACTAGAGGTGTGATTTCTGAGGGTTTATTTCTTTTCACCAGGAACATGTGGAGAGAACGGGATTACTGAAGGACGTCCGGACTGTAAGGGAAAGCCAACAGATCAGGTTAGCAAACGTAAAATGAGTTATAACAGATCTGTTTCTACCTTTAGAGCTTTTGTTGTATTTGTGATACACTGCAGGTAACACACATGACCCACACATGCTTTCACTGAACACTGAGTTATAGGAAATGATCTTCTGCTGCTTCTATCAGAACAACACATGGTGTAAAGAAAGAAGTCAAATTTGGAGAGTTGTGTCGTCTTTACAGGATTTTACCTGCTTCTTGGAGTAAACAGCAAAACCCACAGAATTTGTGTTATATGTGTAATTTTCCTCTTCTGTCTTTCCACAGCCTGAACCTGATCTTGTCACTTTCTGTATTAAATAACACATTAACACAGCCGGAGCAGCTCGGGTCCAGATTAACACTGGAGAGAAAACTGAGTACACCAACATTATAACAAACTAATCCAATGTAAATATTCTCAGATATTATAGAGTAATGCTGAAAACATAAATACACACCATGGTCAAGCACAAGATTCTTTCTGGTGGGATTTTTGTATGTGTTTAATTTTACTGTTAAAAAATGGGAAAGATTCCAGATAATTACTTCATATTCACCTTCATTAGGTTAGGCTAAGGGTATTGTTCTGCATTCACTTTTTCTGTTAATCATTAAAAACCTAAATTTGCAAACTATATTTTGAGTGCTTATGACATTTTTATCTTATGTGTCCCATTCTTACATATATCAGGTTAAGAAATGAATGTGCTAGTAGGCTTTTGTGTAAATAGGATTGTGTAAGAAGTTCTTGTTTGTGACTTGTTAAAACCTTGAGCAAAAATAAAAAGAGGATGCTTGTTCCATTTGCATGGACTGAATGTGTTTTTCTAAAAAATAAATAAAATTTGACATCAATACAATAAATACAATTATTTATAGTATTTAAACTGAAGGGGGACACGGTGGCTTAGTGGGTAGCACGTTCGCCTCACACCTCCAGGGTTGGGGGTTCGATTCCCGCCACCGCCTTTGGTGTGTGGAGTTTGCATGTTCTCCCCGTGCCTCGGGGGTTTCTTCCGGGTACTCCGGTTTCCTCCCCCAGTCCAAAGACATGCATGGTAGGTTGATTGGCATCTCTGGAAAGTTGTCCGTAGTGTGTGTGTGTGAGTGAATGAGAGTGTGTGTGCCCTGCGATGGGTTGGCACTCCGTCCAGGGTGTATCCTGCCTTGATGCCCGATGACGCCTGAGATAGGCACAGGCTCCCCGTGACCCGAGTAGTTCGGATAAAGCGGTAGAAAATGAGAGAGAGATGAGATTTAAACTGAATCTCCCAAATAATTATCTGTAGCCCAGCTGTAGTACCAGCTTCGAGACACAAGATGTCGCCACTAAGCCGTAGCTCTCTAATCAAATAATAAATCATTAAGTAAATAAAGTCACTTTTAAACACATTTAAAACTGTAAAACCGGTTAATAATTAAAATGATACTCCTCTGATTAATCTTACTTTTCATAATTACTCTTGACCAGCCTCCATGTTCTCCTCAGCTCACATGTGGTAAATGTGTCTTTATGACTTCCTGTAAGTTTCAGGAAACACACTTGCTGGTGAATAAACTGATGAACATTACAGCTTTGTCCCAAACACTAGAATTCCTGTGTGTTAAAAATTAATTTAATATCCAGTTTTGCTTGTAATATATTCAATAAAGTTACTGATCAGTTTCAGTTAGTGTAAACATGGATTAATAACATTAAATTAAAATGATTTTTTATTTCTTATTGTCCTCAAATGTTCTTGGATAACAAGTCATTTCGATCATTTATATTTTCATAAAAATATTAAACACTTTTGCATTTGCCCATGTAACTGGTTTCCACCCTATTATTACAGGGTCAATGTTTTTTTTTTTAAGAAACCAATCGATGTCCTCAGTGACATCCCCAACCCCATTTTATCTTTCTGAAATGTAGGTTAAAATATCTGCTTTACAAGGATTTGCTAACTTGATAAAATATTTTTTCTTAATCTTTTATCCTCGTAAACAAATTTGTCTGACAGTTTGGAAATGTTGTGGTTTTATTGCACTTTGTTCACTTGCAGTTAATTTATAAAATGTGTTGGAACTTGACCAACATTCATTTTTAATAGTCTAAGGAAAATATGTTTTTTATTAACGAAACTGTAAAGTCTCAAAGGCAATTTATTAGATTAATAAGTCATTAAGTCATAACCCTGAAGAGCCTGACCTTTATCCACAACTCTCCTTCAACACATTTTCCTCTACACTCTCTATGTGAGTATGTTTGTGTTCTGTCTCGCTCAGGCACTCGATGACACACAAGAAAACTTTAACAATTCACAATCACAATTTTTATTTTCAAAGCGTTTATTTGAAATGTATTATTGATTATTTATTTCTTTTCCACAGCTTATGATTGGTGGTTTTCAGTGAAACACTCCCGGATAGCTCAGGACCCTCACACTATATCCTACATCCGAGTGTTCGACACCTCCCCGGCAATCACTGGATGTTTCTAGTGTTTATGGGTGGAAGGTCCATGATTTTAAGAATATCCAGCTTTGGCGTTTGGCTGCTAATGTATGGCGACTTGGACAGGGTCACGGAGCTTCTTCCACTTTTCAGTGAGTCCCTCACTGATGCTGAAATAGAAATAAAGTACACATTCTTTTAAACCAAGTTTTCACAATGATGTGTCTCATTTTAAATGCTTAAAAAATCTAAGTATTGTGCATGATGTTGTAATAAATATAAATGAAATCTTGTTACTTACTGCTGCCAGGCGCATGAATCTTTGTAGTCCTGCTGTCCCGTGTCCTTCCTCTGTGGTTCTTGTCTTCCGTTGGCATGGCACTTATCTATACACATGCAAAACCATGTCAAAGTGTATATAATAAACTGCTCGTTAATTGTACGGAACATGTACATAGCTTCAAACCTACTTTTAAACAGTATGAGAGAATATCCCCAAAGCATAAATTATATCATTTTATTTGGATTTATTTGGAAAGAATTCCTTAATAATTATGATACAGCTTTTCTGTTTGCTTTTTAACCAGAGCTGCTTCTTGTTCTGATTTAGCTGAAGACACTCAAAACAAGTTTAGAACAGGTAACAAATGAAACATTTACAAAAATCCTTAGAAGCAATGATTTCATTATTTCAGGGGTTGTCTACTGTCTCTACATGTCTATTAATCTCACCTCAGCCTCTGTGATGTAGCTTTTGTGGAGCTTAAGGATGCTCTCCTTCAGCAGTTTTGGCTGCTGGATGACATCTGAGCAGGTCTGGATGTCAGCCTTCATCCTGTCCAACAAAGCCTTTAGCCTTTTAATCTGAGGAAACAAAGACATTACACACGATGGTAACCGTAGTTAAACTGTAATGCTTATTATCCATTTCATCAATAATATAAGTAATAACTATGTTCATGCAGAATCCTGGTACTGGAAAAACGAGTCATTCGATTTAGACATTTGTTAACACAGCTACATAGGAATTATTGTTCAAGTCATTTGTGCACTTACATACCCTCTGCCTCTCTGTACATAACTCATTATCCTTGACTTTCAGCTCCTCCTTCAGGTTGTGTATGGTCTCCTGGTTCTTGCTGTTGATTTCCTTCACCTCAGACTTGAGCTAAAATAAAAACAAAAGTTTGTACACCCTTTCACTTGTAAAAACATTCATTTCATTTTCACTAATTAGCCATCATTTGACTTATTGATAGTCAATTCTAGCCTTGCGGTGTAGATGCTGTATAAAATCCTACTGTACATTCTGTCATCCTGTTAAACTCCTCACCTTTTTTAAGAACAGTTTTTTCTCTTCGATCCTGTTCTTCACTTCCTCAAGATTAGTTTCAGCTGTTTGTCGCATCTGTTTATTGCAGTCTTTAAATATTTCATCCAACTGGCTGTTGATCCTTTTTAAATCCGCCTCGTTCTGTGTTTTGCTCATCTTGTGCATCTCGACTATGTCTTGGAAGTGGACTTCCTACAGGGACAAAACAGATGCCTTTTTAATTGTTTTGTATCTTACTAGTTAGCATATTCAACGTTATTTACATCAAAGACCTCTAGAATATAACTACACGATGGAATTACTGTTATGTAATACCAGAATAGATAATAATAAAATCCAAAGTAAATGTTATTCTTACTGCCGACTTTTTACAGAACAAACAAAGCAAATATTATTGCAATGTGAACAGAATATTCCACCACAGAGCATCCTGTAATTGTGAATAACTGAATGTTTGCCATAAAGCAGATGTAGTGTCATCATGAGCCTCACCTTCTTCTGGACGGTCTTTTTTTGCTCCTTCTCCTTCCTGAGTTTCTTCCCGTCCATATGCTGGTCATGCAGGCTCTGCACTTCCTCCTTTAACATGTTGATCTCGAGGTTCTGGTCCTGAATTTCTTCCTTTATTTTCCAGAACTGCACCATCTTACAACAAACACACACATTACTTACACTGTGTGAACATTAGCATCGAAATTGAATCATAGGTTTTTTATGTTGTTCAGAAATGTGAAGTCGTAAGGCACGTACGCACCGTATATTAAAATTATATTTCATTACGTTATAATTATAGCAAAGTTTTTCTTTTGTGTTGATCTGCACAAAACCCAAACCACACACCTGTTTCTCCATGAGCTTTATTTCATATTTAAGTTGGCTGCAGGTCTCCAGCTCCGCCTGAAGCTCCTGTTTGTATCTGAGGCATAATTCAGCGAGCTCAGCTGTACTGTCCTTGTTCATGAGCTTCTGTGCTTCCTCAGACTCAAACTCCATCAGCTGCTGTAAAGTGAACGTGGACAAAGGATAAAGTGAAGTTCTTAAGGCTGGACTGAAAATGATTCCTATACCCAATATGGCGTATTTACTAAACAAAGCTGGTCCATGCATTCTTTAAATATATTACAGTCTTAATAGGATTTTGGGGTGTTAAATGATGTCAATGTAAACCTTCAGTATGGTTAATGTACATCAACTTAGTGTTTAGTAAGTGTTTAGTTACTGAAGGCTACTGAATGTAGCTGTGTTAGTTTTGGGCTTCTTTTTTACTTTATACTGTATATACACAAGCAATATGTAAGCGCAAACAAAAACTGAATCAGTTAACCCATTGATAAGAGTTCCTTTATACCTTCAGTGTCTTGCAGCAATCTGCTTGCTGAGTTTTGGACTCCACAGCCTGCTTTTGTTCCAGAGAAACTGTTGGACTTTGCAGCTCTTCCTTCTGCCTGCTCTCTTGAACGACTGCAAACTTCACCCTGAATCTCATCTAAAATGTTTGTAGTCATGACCGCCAGTCAGGTACATGTGTACTGAGTAGTGTGTGGGTGTGTATATAAACACACGTGTGTATTAGATGTATTAACACTTATAATTACATTGTGTGTTTGTGTGTGCGTTAATCTCACATCTGGTTTATGGTTGTAGGTCTTATTGAGTCTGATGAAGTTTGCCTTCAGCTGGTGCGGCTGGTCGACAAAACTAGAGCAGTTTTTGATGTCGGCCTTCATCCTCTGCACAAGAGCCTTCATGTTTCTGACCTAAAGAATCATCTGTATCATTAGTAATATGAGTAATAACTACATGTACTAAATATACATACAGTAAGTACTAAAACAATTAAATAGGAACCCTGACTACAATTACAGAAACGGACCTAATCACAAAATGCAATGTCACAAAAACCTACAGGAAACGATCAGATCGATTAACATTAATAATGAACAAAGCGTAGTGTGTTGAATCAAACCTGCTTCCTTTCTATGCACAGCTCTTCTTCCTGTTTTTTTATGTTTTGCTGGAGGTGTTCAATTGTCTCCTTGTCCTTGACATTTATCTCCATAACCTTAGCCTCGAGCTAAAATAAACATCTTGTGATAAGCTACATATTCATACTACTACTATTAGTACTACTATTACCAATAATAATAATAATAATAATAATAATAATAATAATAATAATAATAATAATAATAATACCCGACTGAGGTCAAGGCACTGCTCCTGAATCTCTCCTTTTACCTTCCAGAACTGCATTATCTTAAAACAAACACATGCACAAACATTAATTAATCACATCATGATTGATTTCCACACCAACCAATCATACGTTCATTTATATAACCATATATTTTTTGCTCCGCAACTATATTTAAAAACCACACACCTGTTTTTCCATGAGCTTCATTTCATCCTGTAGACGCTCGTTGGTCTCCTTCTCTGCCTGCAGTTCCTGATCTTTTTGGAGTAAGACATCTTTGAAGTTGGAGTCAACTTTCTCCTGCAGTTCCTCTAGCTTCTCTTCAGCGTACCTCGTCTTGTCCTGTTCCTGTGAAGTGAAGTGAAGAAGATGCAAACGTCTCTTAATGTAGGCACCCTATCTAGTGCACTATATGTCAGATTGATTAATACCCGGGAAAAGTAGTAAGAATACATGGAAGAGGGTTTATGGAGACTGGAACAAATAAATAATTACAAAACAACACATTTTAGGATACAGATTCAGAGGTGTGGTCTGAAGATGAGGAAATAAGCAGAAAGGAAGCAGAACAGCAGTATGGGTTACTTTACCTGCTGAAGCCTCTGATCGTAGCCCCGCTTCATATCCATACTGGTCTGGAAACGGTTTTTATCTTGCTCGCATAGTTTCTGCTCGTATTTCTGCCTCATCGCAAGCCGATTGTTGTAGGATTTTAACAAGTTTTTTTCAAACGTTTTTCCTGGGGAAAAAAAAATTAGCCAAACATTTTAAATCGCATACTGTTTGAAGCTAAGAAAAATAAATTGATATATTTTATTCACGTGCACTTCTGTGTAGTGTGATATTTAGAGATAGTGTAAGTAAAGTGAGTGTACAGTATTTACTCTGATCCTTCAGCTCTTCAGCATGTTTCTCAATCGTCTCAGCCAGGACCTTCTCCTGAGAAACCTTCTGTTCCTCCATCTCAGTATTCAACATCTACGGTGAGATATATACAGTGTTTAATTATTATATAAAGATCGAATATTACGTTCATGACCATTTTCTACTGATGTATTATCAGAGTGCCTTAATGTCGCTATTGCAGCTAAATTTTCAGACAGTCATCTGAAGCTCTAACCTGGATTACGCCTTTCAGATCATCAATCTCTTTGAGGAAGCACTCTCTGACTTTGTCAAGCTTTATCTCATAGTCCATGTGAGTCTGATTAAGCTTGCAATCCAGCTCCTCCCTTAGCAACTCCATCTGGGCACGAACCTCAAGTACTCTCTGGTCCTGGATGATGACAGAAATTGAATGTAAAAATACAATCAGAGGCTAGACACCAAAGCAAAGCTTATGCTTATACACTGTTAATACACTATATTAAAGCTCACTTCATGGTCATATTTACCTTTTTCTCCAGAAAAGCCTTGCTACAGAGGACCTCCTCATCCTTCTCCTCCTCCGCCTCCTCCTCCTCCTCGGTAAAGCATGTTTCTTTCACCATGCTCAACTTGCATCCATCCTGGTCAGTGATTGACCAGGCGAGCAGGGAGCCGTCCTCTGAGGCAGTCAACAGATACTGATCACCAGGCGTGATGACCATCTGTGCACACAATGCAAGAAAAAACATTGAATTAGAGAGAGATTAGAAAATAGATTCATTAAAAGCAACAAGAACTGACATAACCATCATGAGCTAAATAAATCACTCGTTCAGGAGGAGTCACACATAGACAAGAACACGAACACGCTAGCTGTTCTTGGATGTAATTTTTCTTTCGTTCACTCTTACGAAGCACATCATCATGACACAGCACTTACATTGGTGATGGGACCAGAATGTGCCTGAAGCTCCATCCAGGATATGTCCTCTTCAAACGGGTACTGGGCGACTCTGAGAATGCCAGCAGACGTCCCTACAAAGACTGCCTGGCCAGATTGAGTCATGGAGATGGATGTGTAGGTCTCGTTAACCGAGGTCATTTCTCTTAGGACCTACAGTAATGGAAACAAAACACATACAAATCAAGTAATTCTGTCCAAACACAGAGAATAAATTATTTTAAGTATCGGCGGGTTTCAATATTCGTTTGACACAAAAAGATGTTTTAGATGTTTTATAGTAGATTTTTACAATATACCGTACAGGCTTGATATAATTCTTTACAATATGTGGCTTTAAATAAGAAGCTTAAGCCTTTATAAGCCGTTAGGGTTAGGGTTGCGCAGTTGAGCTGCTGTAATTGTAACTTTATCTGCTTTTCAAATGGCCACATGAATTTTTTACTTGCCTCTCCATCTCGGAACTCCTTTAGCATGGAATCGCCTACAGAGATGATGCTCTTATTGCTAGCTGAGAACGTCATGTCTGTGAAGGAGAACGATTTCTGTGCCTTTAGAGACTTCCGGGCACCTGTCAGAGCGTTCCACTCAAACACAGTGCCGTCCAACCCATTTGACACCAGTTGACAGGCGTCTTCACGCCACTTCACTGACTGCACCTGAATGATCAGAACAAGATATCTTACTAATACGTACAAATGGTCTTCATTACCATTTCAAATATTTGCAAAAAGGCCCTGTTCAAGTGAGACAAACTGACTTTGCCATTGTGGCCTTTCAGCTCCACTTTTCCTCCTGTTCTGAAGTTGATGATGCTTATCAGGTTTTCGCTGACAGCGGCGAACAGGTTGCCATCGTGGTTGAAGATGCACTGTGGAAACATGTCGATTGAACCCTCCTTTATTGTAATATTAACATAACTGTATTTCATGTTGTGTTAAATGTGTGTCCCTCCTGTTTATTCAGACAACACTAAGTACTGTTGTCTATGCATGCTTTCATTTTATACTTATGAGATATTACTTATTTGAGAGAATTAGATAACACACTTGTCACTTGTGGGCATTTCTATACTATATATGCAACTGTAAATTTTATTTTAAAGTGGAAGTATTGCTGTTGAATGGGGAACAGGTGCAGATAGCTATGCAGTAGAAGCGAAGACAACAGACAACCTGTGCTGTAGGACTCGTCTATGGCATTTACTATGATAAGCCTTTTAGATTTGTCACAATACTTCTGTATACCCAATTTGCACAGACTCGTATAGTCTCAATCCAAATGTTAGTGAGTACCCACCTTACTGCAGTTGTGTATGTCAAACACCTGTACAGTGCGGAATTGGTCAACCAACAGGTTCATGAGGCGGACTTTATCAGAGAAGCCCACCAGAATGGAGAGGCCGTTTGGGTGCAGTGAGATACAGTTTGGCTCTTCAGGAAACTCCTGATGCAGCTCCAGAGAACTTCATAAAAATCCAACAAAACATGACATCACCATACTGTCAGAAATATGTAACAGGAAATAAACACTAATGGATTTTGTTTTGATAAAATAATAAAAAAAACATTAAAAGCTCCTACTTGGTCTTGTAGTTCCAGATGTGCACGGAGTTATCCTTTGAGCAGGTGGCGAAGAGGGGTTTGAAGAAGCAGACCGACAGATCTGTGATGCTCCCTGAGTGAATTAAGTGAAACAGGTACTCGAAGTTGGCCAGCTTACTCTGTTAAAAAAGCACAGAGTCAGTACAGTGAATTTCAATGGAACAGAATGGATAAAACACTATTTTTTATACTAGTATAACATGGTATACATGCCATTGTTTATTACTGTATACTCATCACAGCCCTTGTTGCTTTATTACCTGGCTATTCTCGACAGAGGTGAGGTTGACGTGGTAGATCTGGCCTTGCCGTGTGCTTATGGCCAGCGTCTCCTCTGAGGGGCTCAGACACATTGATTTGACCTCCTGCTGTGCCGACACACTCGGCTCACTGCTGCACGGGTCCTGAGGAATCTGCAGATCAGAAGGACATGGGTCTTATTATTATTTACCCTCAGACTCGGGTCAGCTCTTCAGCAAAAGCCTTAACAATGAATTTGCTCGGCTATATCACTTTGTAAACTGCTTAGCATAAAAGCAAAATATTAAATATGAATCCACTCACTTTTATTACCAGGGTTTTTGTATAGCCATACACCCCAGTTTTCTCATAGATACAAACTTCCCCCAGGCTGCCTGCACAGGCAAAGCCTTTCGAGTATGCCGTGATGACAGTGATACCCAGCAGTGCAGATGTAGATGAAGTGTCGCTATTCCCCATTTGCCTGTAGAGGGAGATAAAGTATAAGATAAAAATCCTATCATCCCAACAAGATGATGCTGGAGAGATTCACTGCATCTATCTCTGTTGCTACCTCTCAGAAGGACTCGTCAGACTAAACAACATTCCTTCCTTCACCAGCATGAGGTTTCCTGTTTTCGTCCCTAAGACAATGCTATCCCCAGACAGCCAAGCATGAGACTTGATGCATTCACAGTCAACCGTAAACATGCTGATCTTTTTCAGGCAGTCATTCTCTAGTTTGAAAACGCTGAAGACGTAACTTCCGCTCACACAAATCTGTGTGTTGTCCACTGGATTAAAGCTGACCTGGGATTAAGAAAAAACAATAATCACTACACACACTCACTTAAACACACAACTCTGAAGCTATTAATGTGAAAAGTTAATGTTATGGGTTCATGACCATAAGCTAAACTCTATCATTTTCTGTAAACACCAGCAATGAATAAAAGAATAAAGGAGATTAACAGATAGAGGTTTTAGTTTCTGGGTGGTTCTATGCATGTATTTGGTGTAGAATCATCAGTATTCTGTATTACAGTATTATAAAATTCACATACTTTTCACCAACATCTACAAGACATTCAGAGTGTTTACCTGATTGACGAAGCCAAGCTTTGTGGTCTCTACGATGGCAATGAGCTTGTCCTTCTCCCACTCCCAGTAAAAGAGGTTCCACTCGGGTCCTCCAGCCTGGCACAGTATGTACTTGGAATCAGCAGAAAATGCCATACAGACAAACTCCTGGATGCTGAAGCCATTGGCCATAAGTATCTGCACACTAGTGCACTCCTCACTTTGTAAGTCATAGACAGAGACAGTGCTCTGTATTCCGCTTTCTGACACAGCCAGGTAGCGCCGGTCAGGGCTAATAGCCAGAGCACGTATGCCCTGTTGCTCATGTTGGTATAGCATTAGTCCTGTGGGGTAACATTTTGATGTTAGAAATATACTTCAGATGTATTTACCATGTCATAACTAAAGCTTCTGATTTGTTAACTTGTGGCTCATGTACAAAAAAAAAACCATTTCACGTTTTGAATCCAACTGTATACAATTGTACATTAAAAACACTGCAGTGCTTTTGAGGAAAGATACATTGTACATTGGGAAAAGAAATATTTATCGGTCAGTGTTAAACGCCTAGGTTGTTTTAAAACAGGTCATAGAGGAAGTAGTAATAATAATAATAATAATAATAATAATAATAATAATAATAATAATAATAATAATAATAATAATAATAATAATGATAATAATAATAATAATAATGCATTTTATTTCATGGCGCCTTTCAGAACACCCAAGGTCACCTTACAAGCAATATGCAGGTATTTTATATGGCTTACCTCGAATAAACTTAGCCACATGCTTATGGACATTGTAGATCACACAATTGTTTCCACTAGGAAAAATGATGGTTTTCTCATCCAAAAAAACTAAGTTGTTTCTTGATTCCTGGTGCAAACTGTAAATGTGATGAGGCTCCACTTTCACCTTCGGAATCACCTGAGACTCTATAAGTGATCTCTGAAGTGAAAAAGAAAGCATTAGTTTTGTAATAACTGTAGTTCTGGAAAAAATTATTATTATTTTTTTTTAAAGAAAGGCCTTTTTTAGATTTTAAATGTCATGAAGTGATAGATGACACAGTATTTGCAATAAATGCCACTATTATACAGACATTCTAGGTTAGAGCCAGTTATGAATGACATTTACTGTACAGCTGAATTTCATGAAAGCATTTTGTTGGTGCGATGAAAGCAAGCAATGGGAAGGTCAGCACCTTGATCTACTCCTGAGTTTGTGAAAATACATCTTACAACCATATTGTACAAACACGCAACTCTTATTAAAAAGGTATTCTTTAGCAGTTTATGGCCCATAAGGCAAGTGGGAATCACTTAGAATCCCTGTTAGGAGGGTGACTTATTGATTGTCAATGAATTTAAACTAGATGAAATGATATAGTTCTATGTTACGTGTTTACACAGCCTCAGTGTGAAGAACCGATACTTTCCCAAATACATGAAACCGTGGAATCGATTCTTTTTGGTACCAAATCCTTGCCCTAACTTATGGTACAAGGGCACTAATTTAGAGCCTGTCATTGCTGCCTAACGAGGCTCATGTCACAGTAATTTCACCAAGGATTAAGAACGATGACTTCTTCAAACTTTCTACTGCTTAATGTATTGAAAAATAAATACTAAATGTCGTAAACACAGCTAATGTGTCAGACTTGATAAAAAGCTCGGTACAACCAGGGAAAAGCATTTAACCGTGTTTAAAACACACATAGTGCAAGTTAACTCAATAAGACGGAAGACATGATGAGAGGAGACGATCTGAAACTTTGTGGGACAAAGTGGAAAGATGGTGAATTTTATAGTGGTAGCAAATGCAAATCATGCACGTGCCTACAATTAGCAATCTTGCACGTGCATGTCAGTATCATAACATAAATACTACTACTACTACTACTACTACTACTACTACTAATAATAATAATAATAATAATAATAATAATAATAATAATAATAAATAAAAAAAATAAGCTACTAAATAGGGCAGGTGTGTATGCTCTAAGGCCACAAACGGCACCTTTAATGTCAGCTGTTATTATCGTCAATATAGAAATATGTTAAATAAAAGGTTAAAGTTAAAGTTTGCATTTGTTTAAATTTACCTCAATCTCGCAATCAGACATTTTTTCTTCACTCGTTTGCTCTGTTTTATATCACTGTTCACTTCTGACGACAAAAATTACGTGGCAGAGTTCCACGTTCTAATTAACCGGTTACCTAGCAACCGTTATTGCGTCAAAAATAGATCGGTCCCTTTCCGTCCGATTTTACATCATAATCAGATGAATCAAACGGACAGATCTTTATGATAAACGTGGTGCGTTTTTATTTGAACTGGGAAAAGTCCGTGTAAATCCAAGTAAAGACTTTTGAGTAATAAACGGTTTATGACTCAAAAGTCTTTACTTGGATTTACTTGGTAATTACTTGGAAGTCAAGAATCATTTACCTGGGAGCTGAAAGAGTCGGTTCGGAGCCGTTTAGGTTAGACGGAGCATATAGCGCTGATTTCATTAAGCGCAGCTTTTTCTACACATGCAAACAACAAACAAATATTTATTATGCACATTTTAGTAATGTGCAAAAGTGCGACAGTCTCATTTAGATAAGTGATACCATATAAACAAGACTAAAGAATCAAGTGTCAGCCGAGAAACACAAGGGAACCGAATAAGTTTAAATGTGATGTTCAAGCCATTTACAGATGCATGACTAGATTTTTAAAGTCATGCTTGCTAAAGATTTAATAAAAAAGAACATCCTACATTACCAACTCCAGGATGCAGCAAACAGTGAAGGAGGTGATGAAGGAAAACTTCATCCATGACTTAACTAGATACACCAGGTTTATCAACACAAGCCCTGCTGATTTACTTCAATTTCTCATCCACAAATGAAGCTAATTATAATGTACATCTTATTATAGATTTTATTTGATCTGGATATCTTGATTTCCAACGTGCCAAAGCTTTTTTTTTTAATTAATAACATAATTATTAAAAATCTAACATATTTACGAAATCATATATGTGAAGGTAAAGAGAGATTATGAAGTTTTTTATATTTTACAAATTCAACGCAAATCTTTTTTATGATTAATGATATGATTTTTAATGATATTTATATCATATGTATTTAATAAAAAATAAATACATGAATTAAAAGAAAAATCAACAGACAATAAACACAAAAGTAACAAGTAACACTTCATAATTAATTTATTTTCTAAGCATCATCATGCAGGATTAAAAAAACATTTCTAACATGAACACAGTAGTTTGTTCTCAAGATTTTTATTTGCCAAAGTTCTGCTTTTATTTGCAATAATGCTTTTATAATTATCGTCTGATTTTGTGATATCGTCATATCTTCACCCGATTGCTATTTTAGGTAACACATGATAATGCAATTTGTATTGCGGTGTTATTATTTGTTCTTGTACAACATAACAGTATAGATGCAATGCAGCAATTTGATCACACATGTAGCTGTCAGTCATCAGCTGCTAAATGTCTTTGAAAGGAATGATGTTTAATAAACTAATCATTAACATTAAGACAGACTGACCCAATAAACTGAAGGAGCTCTGTTCTGACTCTGCAGAAAATATACAATAGGTCAAGATGTCCATCAATGATTAAACGAATGGGGAAGTAAACTGAAGAGCAATAGTGAAGTTGAGAGTATACAGAGAGAGATTGAAGAGAAAACATGTACAAAAGAGGTCTAGTTTAAGTGTGTAGGATTTTATTCAGCACCTACACAATTAAAAGCTGGAAAGGTAGAATATTTTATTTTTGAGATGGCTTAATGTTAGTTTTAATGTAAAAATAAAGGTGTAAAGATTGCCTTGCTAAAAAAATACTATAATAATCTACATTGAAATAATACAAATCTGATTTATGCAACATATAGTAAACAGCTGAAGATGTGAAAGCAGACTGGTTACTTAAAAACTCATCATAGAGACTTCCAGCTCTCTAGCTATAGAATGGCAGAGTGCTTTTCCAAGCTTATAAGGCACATCGTTCCCAATGTGAAGAATGTAAAAGGACCTCTTTAATGCCTTCCTCCTCATGCTGTGATTAGTGAGATCTATACTGAGAGATGCTTGGAGATTTACCAGACTGTCCCAGCCCTGTCCCAGTCTGACCAGCCCTGCTCTGGTTCTAGTCTTGAATAAACAGCACTGGAGAAATCTGCTGGGACCCAAATCTTTGTAGATTTAGAGAAAGCGCATAACAGGGTGCTTAGAGAAGAGCTGTGGTCAAGTAGATGGAGGAGTTTAAGCATTTAGGGTCAACCGTCCAGTGTGACAGGGAGTGTGGAAAAGAGGTGAAGAGGTGAGTACAGGTGGGTTAAACCGGGTGAAGAAAAGTGTTTTGTGACAGAACAGTGTCAGAAGGAATCAAAGGAAAGGTGAACAAGACAGTAGTGAGAGCAGCTATGGGTTAGAGACTGTATCAGTGAGGAAAAGCCTTGAGGCAGAGATGGAGGTAGCAGTGATGAGGATGTTGAGGTTCGAGTTTAGGTTTGAGTGATGAGGATGGACAGGATTAGGAACGAGCACATCAGAGGGACAGCTCAGGTTGGTTGTTTTGGGTCAAGGTCAGAGAGACTAGATTAAGATGGTTTGCACATTTACAGAGGAGGGAGATGGTTATATTGGTAGAAGGATGTTGGAGATGGAGCTGTATATATGGATGTGTTAAATGAGGGCGTGAAGTTAATTGGTGCTAGAGTAGAGGATGAAGAGGATAGAGTTAGGTGGAAACTGATGATTCACTGAAACGACCCCTAATGGGAAATGCCCAAAGTAGAAGAACAAGAGATCCTTTATATAACAATATAAGGATAACAAAAAAGAGCTGAATTCACCAGATCTAATCCCAGAATCTCCCAATGATATTAGAGTTGAAGCTTGATTAAATGAGTTTTGTGCATTCCAGTACTGTTACCTTGTTCAAAGTGGAAACAATAAGACTTCTGTTCATCACCGGAGATAATGACCCAGGTAGCTGTATAGAGATTATCTGAAGTAGTGTACCTACTTTATCTGTAATGCCCATTAGAGTTAAACTAGTGGAAAAGCACAGGGTTAGTGTTATCACCCAGAATTAGACTTCATTTGCTGCTAAATGCTGTAAATGTAATGTAAATGTAATTAGACTTCATTTCTGTGATTAAACTGCAATTCTCCAGGTTTCTCCTGTTTCAGTTTCTCTCCTCATTGAGTTTGGCCTCTCTAAACTCCTGTTTGATTCTGTCCAGCACTCCTGGGCTGTAGATCACATCCAGCGCAGTCATTGCCAAAGCTTTGGCAGTACGAACAGTATAAAACTGAGCTTCATCTGCACCTGAAATTCACCAGGGTAAAATTATTAAAACTGCGAAAAATCATTTTTAAATTTTGCTAAATGGATCAGACAGAAATATTGCATTCAGGAATTGCTGAAAATCAGTGTGCTATCTTTAGGCTTTTAACTAAATCAGTATATATTTTTAGACACAAAATACAACATACATGACAGAATATTAGAATTAAACTGAGTATTGTGCTTTGAGAAGGCTAAACTCTTTATCTTCAGACTCACCAGCTGCAGCTGTATATTCCTCAGTGTGGTTCAGTGCCTCAGAGCCGATGTAGAAATAAGGGTGAATTCCTGGAACAGCATGACTTACATTCCCAAAATCTGTAGAGCCTGGTACATACAGTAGGACAAGAAGCTTATCTTGCACAAAATATGTTGCTATAGCCTGCAATTAGTCAATAAACACGATATGAGTGTATAAGATTTCTCTCATTTTCTTTCTGAAAGCATAGAGATTCTCTAAAAATAAGTCAGAAGACAAACAAAGAAAAATATTATACCTGAAAAGCCCTCTGAGGTGAACTTCATGCCAAGAGCTTTCCCATTCTCTTCATAGAGGTCTTCCAGAATGCGGTTCCTCAACATTTCATGAAACTCGTTCTTTGCAAAAACGAGCTCAACCTGTAAGATCATTTTAATGCTTTAAGAAACTTTAATGAGTACTTTAAAAATCATATATTATATTGTATTATAAACAGTATATTCAGGTTCAAGTTTAAAACTTTCTTTTCTTGGTTATAACTTTGTAAAGTGAGAGATCATGCATGTGAGAGTGTGAACCATCACAAGGCAAGCAGCAACACAGGATATTATAAATTAGGGTTGTGAACTAACCTCACATCCTGTCGCCATAGCAGCAGCACGAAAGCAGGCCTCAGCTTTGGCTCTGATGATGGGCAGGTCTCGGTGTGAGGTTGTGCGAAAGTAAAACTCCAGCTCACTGTAGTCAGGGATGATGTTGGGTTTCACACCTCCATGCTTTATGATACCTGACCAAGACACAATGCTGAGGTTCACACACTTACACTGCTTCTGCTTTTCCATGTAGTGACTCTAATGACTATGACAATAAATATAGCTACAAGCCTGAAATTCCAATATCCACTTTTAGGGCAATAAGGATGACAGCTCATGGGAACAAAAAATAAATAAAACTTCTGGAACCAACGGCATACCGTGGTTATAAGGTTAATGATGCTCACCATGGATCCGCCAGTCAGGCCGGAGCTGCTGGCGTAGTACAGAGATGTTACTGTAGGCCATGACAGCTGCATCTAGTGCATTTACTCCTTCCCAGGGATATGCTGATGCATGAGACGCACGTCCATGGTACTTCACCAGCAGGCTGCGAATCCAAACACAAACAGAAAGCAGAAACATTCTACTCATCTGCTTACATAATATAATCATCTTGTCCGGAGCAAAAAATGAGCCGATCTGCTATACGATACTGATTGACCTATGCATAGCCATGGATGGTAAATATGTGGCATTCTTCTGAGTGGGATGAGCCATCAACACCACATCCAGATCCTTGAAAGCTCCTTCACGCAGCAAATCCACTTTCCCACCTTCATCTTCTTCTGCTGGAGTCCCCAGCACAGTTACCTAGTAATTTAAACATTAGACAACCTTCAACCGATGATCAAAGCAATTACACATATAATTACTTTTGGAGCTCAGTAGCTGAGCAAAATATCTGGATATGAATGTTATTGGAAATACATTTCTGTTCTGTATTATAACTGACGCATGTTTTATCATTTGAAATTACAGGTTAAGGTTCTGAAATTGATCTTAATATTAAATTAGGCAATCATACCTGCCTGTTACAGTCACATGCACATGATCACAAAGTGAAAAGGGGTGGATTCCAAACAAATGATAAAGGGTTTATAATGTACAAATATCTAAATATCTAATAAGAATTGAATCTCCAGCAAGCTAACATTAGAACTAGTTAGAACGCTACTGGAAAATTTCTAAACAGCTAGAAAATGAAGTGACTTCCTTGTTTCATTTTTCCTTTAAACGAAAGACATTCTATTTTGGGGTCTAATGGGCAATGAACAGAAAAATGGTCAATGTGGTTCACATTGTGAAGTTTACTACATCGCCAAACATTAATAAACACCTGACCATCAGATCTATATGTCATTTGTCCCCAGACTGTTGCCACAAAGGTGATGTAGCATTACAAATGATCTTCTGTTGAAATAAGAGGCCCAATGATGCTCCAGCATGACAATGCCCCATATCTAATGAACAGCCTTGACTGAAGACTGGAGGTTATTATAACAGAAAATCTGGAATAGGGTGTTTGATTCAGTCTGAAAAGTCTGCTTCAGCATTCACGGTGATGAACAAACATAAGACACTTGTTAGTGTATATCTCCTGGGTAAGTCTATACTGTACGTCTGGACTTAATTGGCACACCTTGATTGAAACAGGCCACACCTCCTTGCTTTCTAGTGCCGCCTTCAGGCCGAGGGCTGCTGCAGCTCCACTCTCTGCTATCAGGTTGTGTCCACACGCGTGGCCTATAGCAGGCAGAGCATCATACTCACACAGGAACCCCACGTTAACCACAGCCTCACCATCTCCTCCACCTACAGGTCCCCAGGTGGCCCGAAAAGCTGTTTCTAGTTTGTAGTGTGCTTCCACTGTCCACCCTTTCTCCTGGGTGAAGAAGCGGACCAGAGTTTCATGAGCTTGTCTTTCCTCACATGCCACCTCTGGGTGGCGCCATATCGAGTCTCCTAACAGATGGAGTTTGTCCTTAGCCTCATTGATAGAAAAGCAAACCAGCTGTTTCAGTGCTTGGAGTTTCTCATTCATTCTGTAACAATACGCTATAATTTACGAGACAAAGGCGCGTTCGTTGCTGTGATTTTAGCCAAATTGCAACCGTAATTCCCCGCCGACAACACAAACCACCGAAAAGACCCTTTAAACCGAGATTTACGTAGAGACGTCACATGAACCGTTTACGGAGTGACGTCAAATTAACGTGACTGCGCACCATGTGAACACTTTAAAGTTGAAATTTCTTTATAGCACTATTGGTTTTTAAGTTATTTAAAATACAGATAATTTTTTTTTGTTAAATTGTACAACACTGTCCATAATACTCGATATTTTTTAGAAGACAATAATCAACATATAGTTATTACGAACCTTATCTGTCTAGCTTGATGCTAACGCTACACGCTATCGTCAACTGGTTAGCTTGTTGCTAACGCTACACGCTATTGTACCCTGTATAGCTTGTTGCTAACGGTACTCGCTATTGTCAGCTGGTTAGCTTGTTGCTATCGCTACACGCTATTGTCAACTGGTTAGCTTGTTGCTAACGCTACACGCTATTGTCAGCTGGTTAGCTTGTTGTTAACGGTACTCACTATTGTCAACTGGTTAGCTTGTTGCTAACGCTACACGCTATTGGCAACTGGTTCGCTTGTTGCTAACGCTACACGCTATTGGCAACTGGTTAGCTTGTTGCTAACGCTACACGCTATTGGCAACTGGTTAGCTTGTTGCTAACGCTACACGCTATTGTCAACTGGTTAGCTTGTTGCTAACGCTACACGCTATTGTCAGCTGGTTAGCTTGTTGCTATCGCTACACGCTATTGTCAACTGGTTAGCTTGTTGCTAACGCTACACGCTATTGTCAGCTGGTTAGCTTGTTGTTAACGGTACTCACTATTGTCAACTGGTTAGCTTGTTGCTAACGCTACACGCTATTGTTGATGGATAAAAAGCCGAAAGAATAAATCTGTTGATTATAAATGAAGTGAAATACACTATTTTTTAAACGTACAGTACATAAAAAAACAATAAATAAAATAAAAGATCGTTATAATGCTAATCTATTTATTATTCTCTATAAATGTGTATTTATTAAAACATGCTCAATGTCTCCATTTCTTATTCAATCTTAGTAAATAGACTAGAGGCGCGAATGAATGAGAAAAATGAGTCAGTATTCACGAGGCTCGCTTTGTGCATTAGAACATAAAAAGACATCCTGTACAATTGTCTGTACAACTTTATTTGGCCTACACATTATAGTGTACGTGAAATAACCGAAATGTGCAGTTTTGTGACCGGCCACTAAGCTGATACTGATGCGGAAGTGAGCTTTACGCAGAGGCTCCTACTCCTGATGAGGAAGTGAGCGACAATCCAGCTGTTTTGAAGCCTAGCATAAAGCGGATGTGTAGCGTTTTCCGTTAGAGAGTGAACTGGTCATCATGTCGAAGAACACCGTCTCCGACCGATTCCGTAAAGTGGATGTAGATGAATACGACGAGAACAAGTTTGTAGACGAGGAGGATGGAGCAGAGAACCAGCTGGGTCCAGATGAAGCAGAAGTCGATTCCCTCATCAGACAATATCCTTCTGTTCAGATATGGCTTTATTTATATCTCTACTCACTTATGCATCTGTATCAGAAAATGCACATCAGATTGACTTGTGTAATGCATCCTGGCCTGCAGATCACCTTCCACTCGTATTAGCAGGCAGATCTTAGAGCTTTTAAAACCAATGTTTTTGAACCACAGCCCTGTTTTCTGTCTAGACTCCTTCAATCATTCCTACAATTTGTCTTTTCTTTTTTTTTTCTATCTATTTATGGGCCTTTTTTTAGTGTCATGAGGTTAAATGTGATCCTTTGAGTTCCACACCCATGTTGATGTCTCCTAAGGAAGGTTGATTTACAGTCTGCTGGATGTCCAGACATGTCCAGACCCAGACATGTCTCACCACCACATTCCTCCCATCGAGCTGTTTTGTTTTTGTCTGTACAGAGTATTTAATGCTCAGAACGCTCGAATTTACCTCAGGAAGACAACCTACTGTATATTGCACCGTAGCTCTTTTAGTCAGTTATTTTATAAAGAGATATAAAGTTTATACACTTGAACAAGACAACACTGCTATGCATTTGTATAATGAAGTAGATAAAACTGTAGCATTGTCCATATTGTGCATGTCTAGCATGTAGGTTATGACACATTGAGTCGAATTAAGATGAGGAAGTTGATTTTGTTTTCCATATATGACCGTTGTGGCTGACACTAAACCCTGCTTCCTGTTTCTGATTGACTTCATGTCGGTGTCTCGGACGTCACACCTCACTTCTGCTGTGAGAGTTTTGGTGTTGATATTATATAATATAACTGTGATGTGAGATCGTATTTTTCTTCCTTAACTCCAGTCTGTAAAGGGAATCTGATGGGAGCCTTGCAAGCCGTGCTGAAAAACCCACCAATCAATACCAAGAATCAGAACGTCAAGGTGTTTAACTAATCGTTTCTATAGTAACAACTCCCATAAGGAACCGTGTAGCGTATTGCGGATGCAGGACAAAGGCAGATTGTTGCTGGAGCTAAGAGCCATGATTTGATTGTGTTTGTTTAGGACCGTGCCGAGGGCCTGGTGCTAAAAGTGCTGAGTTCTTTCAAGGCAAGTGACATAGAGAAGGGAGTGCAGTCTCTGGATAAGAACAGCGTGGACCTGCTGATGAAGTACATCTACAAAGGCTTTGAGAGGCCGTCGGAAAACAGTAGCGCCGTCCTCCTCCAGTGGCATGAAAAGGTAAACAGGGTTATATTAACACACTTGTTTTACCACTATGGAGTTACCAGGATGACTATACATTCATATTTATTGCATCTTTAATATGGAAAAAAAATGTATTAACTTTGGTATTGGAAGTATTCGGTTTCTTCAGTACATGCTGATAATTCTGCCTTATAACAACATCCTGATTTTGATGGTTTTCCTTATAGTTTTGTTAATTTGTTAAGGTACTAATTGTGGCTCTGTAGTCCCGTTAAACTAAATTCTGTAAAATTAGAGAATCATGGCCAGAGTTGGTATGTTGCAAGGCATAAAGTACCAGTAAGGTAGCGGTTTTCAGTGCATCTACTATTCTACTAATTAACCTTCATATTAATGTTTTTTTTCTGGTGTCATTGTACACAGTATTTTATTGCATTATGTAAATATATGCTAATGTTTGCCTGGTGCAAAACCTGTAAAACATCCAGATTTGCAGGCTGAAACACCTTGCTGATACGAGAGATGACCGGAGAATGACCAGAATGGTTTAAGCTGACCAGAAGTCTATAGTCACTTAAATAATAATCTTAACAATTCTACAACAGTAGAAGACCATTTCAGGTTCCACTCCTTTCAGCTCCTGTCTGATGTGAACACTAACTGCAGCTCTTGATTTGTACCTGCAGGATTTGATGCTTTGTGCTGCAACACAATTAGCTGATGAAATAACTGCACCGTTGTACTGTCTCAGTACCAGCACATTCATATCCCTCATGTTTTTCCTCAGGCTCTCTCTGTAGGTGGTGTGGGCTGCATCGTCAGAGTACTGACTGCACGGAAAACCGTCTAAAACCTCTTCCTGCTCCACTGCTCCTGCAAACCACAGGCGGGACGACCTGCTTGTACGTTCAGAACAAAGACCAGATTTACACAGGGTGCTGCAAACAACTCACACGTCACTTTGATGTCTTTCTCTCCACCTCAGTCAGCCCTTATTTTTTTCGCTCAGCCTCTCCGTTTCACTCACACGGACTGTCGCCTTTTTCCTCACGATCCTTTCAGCTTCTCTCAGGAAGGCATCGCACCGTACACTTTCGAGCAGTGCATTACTTTGTGATTTAGAATCACTCGTGATTCGGTATAAGGTTAAACGCTTCTTTCCATCTCCTCGTGTAAGATTAGCAAAAGTCGCTCCAGGCTTCCAGCATTTTTAATCATATGTTGCTGAATTTACTCAACCAAAGGGCATTGGCTGCATTATATAACACAATGTAGGTGCAGCTTAACCTTTTAACCCCACCTTCTTTGGACAGTTCCTGCTGCACAGGGAAAGAGCATTAATCCTGTTCTTGAGTAGACAACATAGATTTTACTAGATCTGTGTGTTAGCATAAAATGTTAGCATAGTTATCGTATATTACTAATCTGTAGCGCTCTAATTCATCTACTAGCATTTTGGGCAGAACTGTTTCAGCTCATTAAAGGCCTTCTTCTCAATCACCTTAACACACCAAATCTGTTATGGAATTAGACCTCGAGCAACCAGTGATAATGTATCATATAATGCAAGTGAAATTAAAAGAAAATTCTTTAGCCATTTTGTAGCTATTTGCCAGTGCATATCATGCTGCAGTAAAAGAATTTAAAGACGCTCGTTTATAAACCTTGAAAAAAAAAGTCAGTCACACACAGTATCGAGGTGCTAAATCCATCGACTTTAGACATTCTCATATTTTGCACACGAACGCAGCCTTTGAAATTTTCAAGTACCTTTTTTTTTTACTTGAATAAATGACCAAGAACGAATACGTTGTAATAAAAATCAACATAAAAATCGTAGGATCCTTTAAACAAAAGCGAATTATTAGTCGATTAGGTTTGTTTCACGATACGTGTCTTTAAAGGTAGAACGTTTGAGATTCGAACTGAATAGCAGCTTCAGGAGTTTCTTACGGTTTAAACGAGGAACTCTTTCTATGAAGATCACGTCATGGCTGTAAGAGACGAGAACACGTGTGTCGATGCTTACATGCAAATTTTTATTATTATTTAAAAATCTTGTTTGCAATGTCTCTTCAAGCTCTGCTAATCTAAAGCTCTTACTGCCCAAAAAAAGAGATCTTTTTTCTTCTTCATGCTTTTCGTCTGTAAGTAATCCTTCTCCATAGTTGGATAGCTGCTTTAAAAGCAGACCATCACTGTTTAAACCACACAGAACGAAACGTACAGACCTGCCTGGACCTCGGACTGCTCTCATGACCGAGCGTAAACACATTTTACAAACCAAACTGGTCTACAACTGCCTTATTAAGTATTTCTTTTTTATGTTTGTGCTTTTAAAAAATAAAAAATAAAGATTTATACATACGATCAAACAAATTGCCTGTATTCTTGTATTTTTTATATATATATATAGGAAAGGTCCAAGCAATATAATACACAATTATTGATTGTTTGTGTAAAAAAGAAAAAAGAATACACAAAAAAACAATACTGGAAAATTACAGAATTTAAACCAAATGCTTATATACAAATAATAAAGAATAGAATACATCTTTGTTATGCGCTCGTGTATAAACCTGTAATAAAAGTCTGTTGCAGAAGTTGTTGTTTAGTCCTGTACATAGATACGAATAAAAAATCGATAGGAAAATGCTGTAGAGGTGGAATACAGTGCTTACCTGAGATGGATATTATAGTTTTGGAGATTTTAATGATGTTGCTTATTCCTGAAAGTCTCTGGACAAACACCATTACACAATGTAAATGGCCACACAAACACACACACAAATCCATCAAATTCTTGTTTTCAAGCACTTTCCAATAAGTTAATAGGTAGACATACACGTATACAGGTATTTGTCCTTTTTCTTGATCGGAAGTGTGGAGTCCGATCTTTCTTGTGTCCTTGTACTTAGTTTGGCGAAGAGGCTTGTCATAACACGCAAGACTGGATCAGCTGCTTCATCTGACCTACAGCTTTCAGGCTTCACCATGGAATCCAGCCACAGGTAAAGCAGTCTGGCTTCGGAGTACCCCAGGGGTCAATGCTAAGTTATTTGTTTTTGTCTGTTTTCTTAACAACTGCAGCTCCTCAATCTATGAGGCCTGATGTAATCTTCAAGTGGTGGATCTACAGCTGAACACAGGTATATACACACATATATACACACATGCACACACACATACACACTCTCGCACTCAGTCACGCCCCGTTCACATGGTAAAGTGCTATCAGTAGGGATAGGCAGAGACGGCGATGTAGACGATGAAGGTGGTCTGGTACTCGATGGCCCCGTCGGTGCTGTAAGACAGCGCTCGAACTTTCATGCGGTAGGTGTGTGGCTGACGCAGCGGGCGCGTGGTGAACAAAACGCCTTTTAAGTTTTCATCGCGCAGGGCGAAGGGAAGTGTAGTGTCCTCGTCCACCATCAGGAAGCTGGTGCGTGGGTGCATCACGCCGTCTTGAGTGTAGGCCACCAGGCGGATCAGGTCCTGGTTAGCGGCGATGCCGAAAGGCAGAGACAGCAGCTTGTACTCCAGCGCATAGGGGCTCAATGCACACTCGAGGTCATTGGGCGGACAGTTCTTCAGACAGAAGCTGAGCAGAAAGGAAAAAAGATTTGTTAAGGTTAAAGTTCAGGGCTTAATCCAAGTAATGCTAGTGACCAAATGTCAAGGATCTGTAAAAAAAAAGCCAACAACACCTTTGTGTGAAAGTGGTTATTTTCAAGATTATTAAAATTTCTCAACACATGTTTTTAATTACAAACTGAATGGAAGTAACTGGAAGCACCTCATTTGCACCTCATCAGTTCCTCGTCGCAAAGTATATGCCTTGGATACTGTTTGCTTATGATTTATCTAAATGTATTATTATAATTTTTTATTTTATTTTATAAATCTGTGTTTTTGTTGCAGTTCTCTGCCGCATGTGCGTGTTCCAATACTTGTGCATACTCTGATATTTTTGGCTATTCCTATTTTTGTTCCTAGTTTTGTGTCTTACCCTGACTCTGGGTCTCGCTGGTAGTTTGGTGGACAGGGCGTGTCAATGCACTGGTAGCTGCCTCTCATGTTGAAGCACATTCTGTTTGCGCCACATTGAATTTTTTGCTCCAAGCATTCGTCAACATCTAAATACAAAGGTGAAACAATGCTCTGTTTTAGACAAAATGACTACAACAGCATCCCTACTAAGTGATTTATTTATTTATTTATTTTACCTTGGCATGTTTTGCCATTGGTCATGAGGCGATATCCGTTGGGACACAAACACTTGTGGCTTCCTGGTGTGTTTATGCACTCATGCTGGCACATGTCTCTCTGCTCACACTCATTGATATCTACAGATACAGAAAAATGACATTTACATGACGATCCAGATTTACAACAATGTACAATATATTATATATAAAATACACATACACATAAACAAATATAAATATAAATTTACACACACACACACACAAAATGCACAAAATTGCCCTTATTACACGCTTTTCATGAGACTAATATAGTCAAATATATTTCACCAAACCTTATGCTACAATTTTGTTTCTGTTTTACATGTAAAAAGAAAACAGCTCTATTAAGAATTATTATGATGATGGATTTTCCCAGCTGCCACCACACTTTATCCCATACTGGACACAGTATTCACATACTGCAAACACCTGTGAAATTTACCTATGCATTTATCCCCTTCTGAAATAAAGCCAAGACGGCATGTCTTAGTTGCCCTACGAGAACGTGAGGGAGGAGAGTTGAGCCTGTAGTTGCCCCCGTTGACAGTGTAAGATTGGAAGCTCTGAGATGTCAGACTGTGATACCGATGCTGGGAGGAGCTTCGTTCAGGGGATGACTGTGAGATGTGGAAACCGTATGAGAGGCTTTCGAATCTGGGCAAGCGCTCCAGCCCAGCGCAGGACTTCCCATCCCCAAGCAAGTGGCGGCCGGGAGGGCAAGTGCACGTGTAGCTACCTGCGCTGTTCACGCACTGGTAGGCACAGGGCATCGGCACCCGCTCACACTCATTTATGTCTGCTCTCGTAGCAAGGCACAGCAGAGAGAGAGAGAGAGATAGAGTGAGAGGGTGGAAGAATTTAAAGGGATACCAAGGAAAGAAATAAAGTACAGCGCAGAGGTGAATGGAAAGCAGTAAAGAAAAATGCATGGGAGAGAAGGGAAAAACGAAAAAGGGCATCAATATCCAACCTCTAACTCATTTACATCTGACAATAACGGAGGGTCAAGATGTGATCTTAACAATGTAAATAAATGCACTCTGTGTAACTGCTGAGATTTGAAATCATACTCTTCAGCCAATCGGTCGTCAGGCATGCAGGCAGAGATGGGGACTTAAGTCATATGACTTGATTCGAGTCAGACTTAAGTCGCAAATTTGAGACTTGAGACTTACTTGTGACTTGCACATGTGTGACTTTCTCCCACCTCTGCATGCAGGATATATTCACCGATCAGCCATAACATTAAAAGCACCAGATTGATATTGGGTAGGTTCCCCTTGTGCCTTCAAAACAGCTCTGACCCGCTGAGGCATGAACTTCACAACTCCACCTGTGGTATCTGGCACCAAGACAGTAGCAGCATGCTTTGACCCAGTCATCAAGCAATCACAATCTGTCCTTTGTGAAAGTCAATCAGCTCCTTACACTTGCATATTTTTCCTGCTTCCATCATATCTTCAAGTTCAAGACTTGCTCGCTAATATATCCCACCCCATGTCATGGCTGATCAATGTATATACACACACTATCAATATATTAGACTCCGTTATCTTTGCTGTAGTAACTACTATAGTTAAACATTTGAAACCTAATGTTAGCCTGATATTTTGCATTCCATTAAGGCTAGAGCAAAGCACAGCATTTTAAGAGAAAATATCCCAAGCAGGAAAAGAGGATAAAGAGCTAAAGGTAAAAGGTGACAGAAGGAAGAACCGAGACAGATAAAAAAAAGAAAGTGCCGGTCTTGTTGTGAGAGCAGACTTACCTGTCTGCCATTCCCCTTTCTACCAGTTTCATCATTTGAAACTTGTGAATACTGCTTTAATACTCTCATCTAATCATGAGAATCTGGCCATTTATTAAAGACTCATAAAGAGTAAAGCGGTAATGCAAGCAAGCAGGGAGTGTGTGTTTATTAGGTGGAACAAAGTGATGCATATGGATATAAACTGAAATTGTCGGATGCATATTGGACAGAAGGCAACAGCAGTAGAGCAGCCAGGTGATGCTTTATTCATGGGGGTTATCGGCAGTAGATTTACATACCAATGCAGGGCAGGCCCACACCCTGAGAGCGGTAGCCCCTGGGGCAGGTGCAGTGATAGCTCCCCCTGGTGTTCTCACAAATCTGATTGTATCTGCACTGGTGCGTGCCGTCTCGACACTCATCAATGTCTGTGGAGAAAATGGCACATCTGAAATGACTGCATATAATGCATATATTTCTGCAGGAATTGCATGGAAAAGGGGCCCAGATTTTATGTGCACACTAACCTATGCATGTGCCGTTAACTCCTTTGGTCATACCAGTAGGACAGAGGTCGATGCAGGTGTAGCTGCCACGCGTATTCTTACACTGCTGGTCTGAACGGCACACTCTCTGCCTGCACTCATTAATGTCTGGGAGCAAAAAAAAATTATTTAGTCATTTTGTTGTAGTGTTTTGGTCAGATTGGGGAAGGAGAAAACCTGCTTTGAGGTTTCATTTATTTCACCCTTTCAACCTTAATTAACTACGATAAGAATCATTCATTCATTCCTTCATTTTCTACCGCTTATCCGAACTTCTTCTCAGGCGTCATCGGGCATCAAGGCAGGATACACCCTGGACGGAGTGCCAACCCATCGCAGAGCACACACACACACACTCATTCACTCACACACTACGGACAAGTTTCCAGAGATGCCAATCAACCTACCATGCATGTCTTTGGACCGGGGGAGGAAACCGGAGTACCCGGAGGAAACCCCCGAGGCACGGGGAGAACATGCAAACTCCACACACACAAGGCGGAGGTGGGAATCAAACCCCCAACCCTGGAGGAGTGAGGCAAACGTGCTAACCACTAAGACTGAACATTTGGCATACCTGTATTTATGAGTGGTAATTTAGTTTTTTAGTTTTTTGCTGAGGGGGGGCACGGTGGCTTAGTGGTTAGCACGTTCGCCTCACACCTCCAAGTTCAGGGTTCGATTCCCGCCTCCGCCTTATGCGTGCGGAGTTTGCATGTTCTCCCCATGCCTCGGGGGTTTCCTCCGGGTACTCCGGATTCCACCCCCGGTCCAAAGACATGCATGGTAGGTTGACTAGCATCTCTGGAAGAGTGTGTGTGCCCTGTGATGGGTTGGCACTCCATCCAGGGTGTATCCTGCCTTGATGCCTGATGACGCCTGAGATAGGCACAGGCTCCCTGTGACCCGAGAAGTTCGGATAAGCGGCAGAAAATGAGTGAGTGAGTGAGTGAGTGAGTGAGTGAGTGAGTGAGTGAGTGAGTGAGTGAGTGAGTGAGTGAGTGAGTGAGTGAGTGAGTGAGTGAGTGAGTGAGTGAGTGAGTGAGTGAGTTTTTTGCTGAGCTGCGGATGGAAGGTCTGTTAATGTAATACCTGGATATCATCCCAGTGTAATATAATGTAGGGATGACAATTATTGTATTACTGTACAAGCCTAATTCCATCACTTTGTCACTTTGTTGGAAAGTCTTGGCTTGCATGTGCACATGAACGTATTCAGGTGGTTCTCACCATCACCAACAAGGTTATCTGAAGTTCACAGAACCACATTTCTGCTTGCAGCTTAGGGTTTTAGCATTACTAGTGTAACTGACCGAAACAGCGGTTTTTCCTGAGTTGGTAGCCGGGCTCACAGGCACAGCGGTAACTGCCAATGGTGTTGAGACAATGCTGGTGGCATGGATTCTGGAAGTCCTGACATTCATTTACATCTGTCAAAAAAAAGGAACATTCTAAGTAAGCATACGTATCTCCTACAGATGACATTATTAAAAAACTGTTAGGGACAATCAGGGAGAATTTTGTTAGAATATCAGAGTTTTTAATTTACAAACATTACAAAGAGTGTGTAAATATTTGAGTATTATAATAAAGAAAAATAAACCTGAACAGCTCAAGCCATCTGCTGTTCTCCTGAAACCCCGCCCACAACGCATCACACAGCGGTAGGAGCCAATAGTGTTTTCACAGTCTTGTCCGTCATGACACATGTGTCCGTCTAGTGAGCATTCATCGATATCTAAAGAACAGACATCATAATATTAAACCTAATATGGGTAAAAATTTAATAGCATTACAGCAGGTTATGATGTTATGACTAGAGTAACAAGTTATTAGACTTTAGGAGAGACTCGTTATTGAGCATTACAGCATATAGAAGTAAAGATCACTGTGTGTTATTTGTTTGTGTGTGGACAGCTGGTACCCTGGCATGTCCGGCCATCAGCAGATATCGTGAGTCCTCTTGGGCAGGAGCAATAGTAGGTGCCTATAGCATTATGGCAGGCATGGGAACATGGGCTGCCTTCATCACACTCATTCTCATCTTCATTAAAGCAGAAAGAAATAGAATAATAAATATTAAACTCTCCTATAATAAATAATGATTCTCCTCTTTAAATAAAATTCGGTCTGGGTGTGAAATGTACCAGCACAGTAGGGTCCGACTGGGTCCAGCACAAAGCCACTGGGACACTGGTTGCTTCGCTCACCTGCAAACAAGCACAGTAATTTCAATGAATATAAAAACATACATAGACTCATACGCTCACTGATCTCTTTTTGTAAATATTTGGTAAATATTATATTATAAGAGGCGAATAGTTTCTGAAATACTCTAACCAGCCTGTTTGGCTGACCCGTATCTGCATACATATATACAAAACTTCTGCCACTATACAATTGCATGAATAAAAAGGTGTTCTTAATACAGTGGTTGGTGAGTGTATAATATATCAGTTATAAAGTACTGCATATGTGCCTCACCCTTGGAAATGCTGGCATGGATGCTGAACTCCAGCATCTCCTCTAGTGGGCGGTACTGAGCACTGATGGAAGAAGCATGCAACGTCTGTACCAGGTAAGGCATCTTTCCTCTGGAGGGCTCGTATAAAATGGTATGGTTCCAGGAATAGGGCACACTCACTCTATCTACGGTGAACATACGTGTGGATAGAGCATATAGCTGCCCACGACCTGTCTGAATATAATCTTCTGTATAGTCCTGGTGGTAGAAAAAATTACACACATGCATCAGTAAAACATAGCATCACTAAAGCATAGTGGAAGATTTTCAGAACTTTTAAAAGTAAGTATATTTTTAAATTAGTGAGTTATTTATTCTGAGTTACTACCTTAAGGCCAATATCTGCGTTGGAGGGCAGTTGGAGGATGTGTCCATTCACTACGATGTCCAACAGCAGAGCACCATCTGTGTCTACTCCCCGTGCCACATGGGTCATCCTCAGGATCTCCCCTTAAACAAATGGACGAGCGTTTAAAATTTTAAACATCTAGAAAAATATTCTTCAAGAAACATTTCTTTGTTGGTTTATCTGTGGTTTGGACCAAAATCCAATGTGAGCACTTCATATGCACTTCATAAGGCATTATATAGATGCAGGTATGTAGGCAATGTGTGTTTGGAATTCCACCCCAGCCTTGTCTTGGCTAAATATGGATACACCTCCTGACCTCTGCACCTCTATAATATTCAGCTTTCAGAATCTCTTGATTGAAGCTTTACATTGTGATTAAACTCTGGTCCTAATTGGACTAACCAGTCGCAAACTCCACTTGGGTTTCTCGTCTGAAGATGCCATCTGTAAGTGTGTAGCCATTGACCGCCTCACCGATCTCCTGTGCTGTGGTCCAGTAGATGGGATTCAGCAGAGAGATCAGTTTCCTCATACCAGGGCCTGGAAAGAATTAAGCTGGATCAACTCATTACAGACAGCAACTCAATACATTCACGATGGTGTTTTTTGTTCAATCCTCAGTGTTCTCACGTCTGCAAGTTTTTATGTGATCAACTAATACTGAAAAATATCTGTGACTAACCCAGGCTCCGGGGTATATTGGTGATAGTAGCGTGTATCACTCTTCCCCCTGAAGGACTGTTGAATATCGTTGCATTGAGGAAAGCTATGCCAAACTCCACATCATTAATGGTGCCAATGATGTTCCCTCTGGCCTTCTGCGGACCGCCTGAGCAAACAAATCATGAGTACAAGCACACTTCAAAACATCTGAATCCACTCTTCAATTTGTAGAATAGAAATGTAGAAAGTAAGCATGTCTTTTTTTTTTTTTACCTGGACATGGCTGGATGTTGCACCTGGAAAGCTGGGTGGAATCTCCTGGACAATTGCGGCCCTTGTTGCTAGGAGCTGGATTGTTACAGGAACGGAGCCTTGTGCGTTCCCCTACACCACAGGAGACTGAACACTCACCCCATGGCTGCCATGGACTCCAGTTCCCATCCACTAACATGATCACAAACATACAAACAGTCATCAACTGCACTAAAGGAATTGTGTGGCAATAAAATAAAAACATTCCCTAATTACGAGACAATAAACAATCAGTAGAATCAATATCAATAGATGGCAATATCTGAGTGAAAGCTTGTGTGATAGAAGGTATGTCTTGTAATATGTGCATATTGGTTTTACCAGGACAACTGAACGTGCTGCATTTCTGTATCTCTGTGTCAGTTCCAGCACATGCTCTACCCCCGTTGGTCGGTCGGGGATTGTCACATGTTCTGTACCGTCGCATTTGGCCACCGTTGCAAGTCCGACTGCAGCTGCCCCAGGTGCTCCAGGGGCCCCAGTTACCGTGAACTGACGGAGAAAAAAGGTACTGGTTTTCTATCATTCTGTGTATGTACATTGTATGTTTGCAATCAAGAGACAAGCCATGTGTATTTGACTAAGTGAATGCTCACTTGGGCATGGTTCACTGTTGCAGAAATCAATGTGAACATCATTTCCTTCACACTGCCTTCCCCCGTGTTTGGGGGCGGGGCTTGCACAGAGGCGTGTCCTTTGTCTGGTTCCACCTCCACAGGAAACGCTACACGCGCTCCAGCTCACCCAAGATGACCATTTTCCATCCACTGCAAACCAGAAGAAGATTGCACAATTATTCAAATGCCCTGGGATTTACATCTAAAACGTTACAGATCCATTGCGTCTATCATATGGAGGCTACAGTATAAGCAGTTAACCAGCCAGTGTAAAGATCATGATTTCTTTTCCGGAGGCACATACAAGTACATAATGTTAAAAGAAAAAAAAAACAATATATATTTTCAATGGCATGAACGGCTTCTTGGCTGCATTGCGACTAAACAGATGAACTCTTTCTAAGTATTTCCCCTCAGTTCTTACCGGGGCAGTTTCTCTCTGTGCACACTTGAGTTTGTGTGTCTGCTCCACTACACGTTGGACCACCAAAAGACGGTGGGGGGTTGTTGCAAAGACGGATTCTTGTCTGTATGCCTTTACCACATGTTTCGCTGCAAGGGCTCCACTGCAGCCAGGCAGCCCAGTTCCCAGCCACTGTAAAACAGACACAGCCGGTATATTAATGAGTTCACCATAATACAAGTGAACAAAGGTGTTAATCCACAGTTATGTGGTATTACACAGTTCTAGATAGAGAGTATAATGCACTTGTGTAGAGACAAGTGGAATTCAGCTAAATCTGATTTATCGCATAAAAACCAAAGAGTTTAAGAAGTAGGAAGATTCACTAAAGTCTGCTTACCAGGACAGGGTCTGATGCTGCACATGATAACCTCCAGGACTCGGCCCTCGCAGGCCCTGCCTCCATGTTGGGCTGGAGGCTTGCTGCAGGTTCGTACCCTAGTCCTGTTCCCTTGGCCACAGGTACGAGAGCATTCCTCCCACGGTGTCCAGTCTGACCACTGACCATTCACTAAACACACACACATGCACACATTCGTACACTTAGACTACATAAATCAGTAGTCTCCACACCAGACTTTGTTTTATACAGTATATATAGTTTATACAAGGTTCAAACAAGAATTTGTACAAGATCTCAGGTTAAATTTAAAGATAGCTATGTTGATTCACCTGGGCAGGGTTTGCTTTGACAGCTGCGGATCTCAGAGTCTGAGGCTAAGCAGTGGCGGCCTCCATTGGCAGGCTGGGGGTTGTTGCACCGTCTCAGCCTCTTTTGAATTCCTGCCCCACAAGACACACTACAGGCACCCCACTCCATCCACTCAGAGAAGCCTCCATGAACTGGTGTGTGTAAGACACGTATGTGGACAAGTGGAATCATTTGAATTAAAATGAGTCAACTGTATCAAAAAATAATGAATACACAATCAACTCTCTATCTTACCACGCACTGTAAGGGCCACATTAACTAGTGTTGAGCCCAACAGGTTGCGGGCTACACACTCGTACTGGGCTGTGTCCTCTTTCTGAACGCTGCTGAGCCTCAGGGAGCCATTGGACAACATGGTGATGCGGTCGTTGGTCAGCAGCGGGCGTCCTTGCCGGGCCCACTCGATGACAGGTGTGGGTTCACCCTGTGCCTGGCAGTTTAGCACCACAATGGAGCCGGAATCTACCACTGTGTCCATTGGTTCCACCGTAAAGACTGGAGAACCTGATGAAGTAGATGGTCATTAGTTTAAAATTAAAGAAGCTGAAGCAAGCTTATTCATTTACTCCTTATGTGTCTGTTGTTAGCTTTTTTAGATTTGCACTGCAGATAAAAAGAAATATGAATAGGCAGCACACTACTTTTCGGGTTGGTATTGAAATATTCAGTCATTTAATGTAATTTAGCTTAATACACGATTTAGTTAGTGTGCGCGCGTGTGTGTGTGTGTGTGTGTGTGTGTGTGTGTGTTTACTCTGTAAGGTTAGAGTGACTGTCCTTTCCACTACTCCAGCATCATTCGTAGCTACACACACATAGCTACCAGCATCCTCACTCTGAAAAAACAAAACAAGAAGAATGCAATTGTAAACCTCACTGAAAATTATGGTTAACAATAAGTGCAAAAAAGGCTGACAAATAGTGTGTTAGTAAAGGGAATCAGAACTCGGATACACTACCACAGTGCCATAGATTGCCAGAGAACCGTTGTCCAGTTGGCGGATGCGGTTGCTGATGCGGACATTTACGCCTTTCTTGCTCCACTGGATGGTGGGCAGAGGGTCCCCTCGTACTTCGCAGTTCAGAATGGCATTCCCACCCAAAGGCTCAATATTGTTCAAATGGACATCTCCGTCTATTATAGGAGGCTCTGGGGAGTCACAGAAGCAGGACATAAGCAGGCTTCGTATTCATAATGCAGCTGGTTATACTGTAGATTCATGAGTCATAACTATGGAGAAAATAAAAAAATTGACTATAGCCCGGTTTTACATTGCCTAATAAACATTCTTAATAGAATCTATAAAATAAGATAATGTATATAAAAGTTCATGTATAATATTTTCTGGAATATGTAATGAATGTGACCTGCTGTCAAATATGCTCACAGACAAAGAAAGTGACTCAGCACAGTTAGGCACCTTTGACATAGACAAAACCCAAAGATTTGACGGATCCCACTCGGTTCTCTGCGATGCAGGAGTACGTTCCTGCGTCATCCTTGCTCACTCGCTCGATCACCAGCTCACTGTGGCCATTCACGTGGCTATAATGGACTAGAAGTAAAAACAAGGCATTACATCATGAGGAAGTGCTATAGAGAGCAAAAGAATATTGCCAATATATGATATTAAAGATGAACAAATGACAGATTAATGGAGATAACAGTTACAAGAAACTAATGTTATTTTTTTCCTCACCTGGGATAATGTTATTGTTGAAAGCCCAAGAAACTTTGGGCATTGGAATGCCTGTGGCTCCACAGGTCAGTAAGAGGCGGTCTCCCTTGTTGAGTGCTGTATCTTCCAGGGTCTCCGTAAATGCTGGGTGTGTGTACACAGATAGCTCGACTGTCTGACTGTCCTGTCCCACAATGTTGGTGGCCACACATGTGTAACTCCCAGCATCCTCAGGCTGTGTTTCAAAAGTAAAATATGTCAGGGTTAGAACAATGACAATCCCAATTTATTTAATTACATTTTCATGACAGCATCTTGATTTTCTAACCTGAGCGTTTTCTAGCACCAGTTCCCCGGAGGTCAGGATGCTGAAAGCTTCTGTTTGGTCTGTCAGAGCGATGCCTTCTTTCTCCCAGCTCAAGACGGGCTGAGGCACTCCTTCTGCTGCACAGGACAGCATGGCACGATTGTTCTCCACCACCCACAGCTCCGGTTCACTTCTGCGGATAGTGGGTGGAACTGGGAAGGAAGGTAGATGCATTTGTTTCTTAGATTTTTTTTTTATATTTCATCCAATCATTTGAAAAATCAGTTTGCAATTCTTAGCAATCTGTGAGGTTAAGATTGCAATGAAAACATCAGCATGTCTTTTCTTATGTCAGTGGGACAGAAAATCTAATTAGAACAGAATTCAATAATTCAAGCAACAACTAATCCAGCCAAGGAAAATACATCCATCCACACGCAACCTCTCTCTGTGTGTGACTCACTCAAGACAGTGACGCTCATCTCCAGGCGGAGGCTTCCAGCCACGTTGGCTGCAGTACATGTGTATAGACCCGTGTCTCCTGGCTGGGCGAAAACAAGATGCAGAGAACCAGAGCTAAGGACTCGATGACGTACAGACTCAGATAGCGGCTTCCCATCTTTATACCAGCTGACTAACGGGGTCGGGTATCCCTCGGTCTGACACTGCAGGGTCACCGATCCATCCACGGCCACGGCGTAAGACTTAGTGTTTGAAGTGATCACTGGGGGTACTATGAAAACAAAGGGCTACTTTAAAAGCAGAATGAGGACGATATCTGTGAGGCAAATGTGACAACTGGAACAAAGTGACATGTTCTAGATACATTGCTTTAATGTACATTGATTATTACGTAGTAAGTCCATATTATGGAATAAAAACACTGTCAATAATAATCGTACGTAATTCAAAGCATTTGTGTGTAAATTTTAATTTTGCTGAGTTGGATCCCAAAATCTACGGCCATGACAGAATACAGATACGAGATTTTGTGTGTTTGTTCAAATACAACTCCAAAATGTACGAATATGACAGTTTACACACACAACGCTTGTTTTTGCAACACCTCTTTTTCACACACGAAAACGGTCCGCGAAACAACTGTCAAAAATACGTCATCACGTTCACAGGCATTACTATCCGAGGGAAGATGAATCGATTCCACGTAGTGCGCATGCGCCCCGTCCTCTTTTAAACCACTGGCGAAATGGCAGATCAGCAGCCAAGCGCTCACTCATCGTCTCAGGTAAGTTGTTTTTTCCTTCCAAATTCGGACATGTTTAAGGGTTAGTTATCACTAATAACAGAGAGGAGTAATATTACAGATATAGGTTAACTATAGTAAGTAAGATTAGCTCTCAGAGTAAGGTTACATTAGGTGCTTAAAGAATGCAGCTGTTTAGGAGGTCATCACTGCAGTCTGTAGCGTGATGAGATCGGCCTACATAAACGACACACACACACACACACACCTCATACCTAGCCATTTCCTGCTGCACTGACTGCCCATTTGACTTGGACCTTCTTACTTGTGCTGACTGTCCACTGATATTAAACTGGTTCGCCATTTTCTGTTGTCCAACACTTAAGGTGTCGGTCAACATCGACACCAGATTCTGGGCTGAGTGCAAGATGTCACCTAATGGAACCTGATAAACAATAAAATATGACTTTAACACTTAAGCAGTGAACACTTATATTGCATGGCCTGTGTATTCCAGTGTATGTACACAGCTGTTAGTAAGTTAACACTTAAAATTGCTAATTCTTTTATGTAGGCCGATCTCATCACGCTGCAGACTGCAGTGATGACCTCCTAAACAGCTGTATTCTTTAAGCACCTAATGTAACCTTACTCTAAGAGCTAATCTTACTTACTATAGTTAACCTATCTCTGTAATATTACTCCTCTCTGTTATCAGTGATAACTAACCCTTAAACATGTCCGAATTTGGAAGGAAAAACCAACTTACCTGAGACGATGAGCAGTGTTGTAATGTAACGGAGTAAAAACACTTTGTTACTGTACTTAAGTACATAGAATGTCACGTATCTGTACTTTACTTTACGTTACTACAAAATAAAATCAGAAGAAATGTGTGACTGCAATAAGGGAGGTTTGGTGAATCACTGCTCCTAGATTGTATTACGCTCCGCACGCTGTACGGAGAAGCTCAGGTACGCGCAGCATGCATACGCAGTCAGAGCTGGAGGCGTTAATGTATAATGTTAATCGGAAAGCTGCAAATACAGCAACCAAAAGCAGTGAAATTCCACTATTATTATTACCAGAGTTGTAGCACAAACAAAATATTAATGCAAACAATCCATACAATACTAAATAAAAATAACATTTATTGATTTGGTCTTTGTGAATATTTGTTTATTAATGACTGCATTTATCGGACACACTGTTTGTAGAGAATGCACGCATACATGAACTGATTTGATTCAAGACTGGCATCATTACATCATGCATAAAATTTTGGTGTCCACTTTTGCCATTTAATATTACCATAACTTTTGGCTTACTATGTAGTCATATAATATATAATATAAATCTCTTCTTGTTTTAAATTCTCACTGAGGGATAAAACCCCTAAAGATGAAACCCTAGAACCGTCCCTCATCTTATACCTACCGAAAATCACTGAAATTGTACTTTTTACTTTTACTTCAAATACTTAAGTACAGTAAATATCAAAAAATGACTTTTGATACTTAAGTACAGTAAATATCAGATACTTTAAGACTTTTACTTGATTAGTATTGTAAAAGGTGACTTTCACTTCTACCAAAGTCTTTTTCTTATTCTTTTTCTAGTCTTGTACTTTTACTTAAGTATTGCTTTCTACTACTTTATACAACACTGACGATGAGTGAGCACTTGGCTGCTGTTCCACCATTTCGGCGCCTGTGGCTTAAAAGAGGGCGGGGCGCATGCGCACTTCGTGGAATCGATTCATCTTCCCTCGGATAGTAATGCCTGTGAACGTGATGACGTATTTTTGACAGTTGTTTCGCAGACCGTTTTCGTGTGTGAAAAAGAGGTGTTGTGAAAACAAGCTTTGTGTGTGTAAAATGTCATAGTCGTACATTTTGGAGTTGTATTTGAACAAACACACAAAATCTCGTATCTGTAAACTGTCGTGGCCGTAGATTTTGGGATCCAACTCCGCAGAATTAAAATTTACACACAAATGCTTTGAATTACGGACGATTATTATTGACAGTGTTTTTATTCCATACATATTACCTTGTACCCTGAGTTTGGTCTTGCCCAATGCTGTGCCTGCTGGATTCTGGGCCACACACATGTAAGTACCAGAGTCTTCCACTTTGGCCTGTGAGATCTGCAGTCCTCCGTTGGGCAGAACAGTGAAATCACTTCCTAATGATGGAATATAAGGAAAAAATAAATGTCCATGGTGCTTCATAAGCTCTGTTTTTTTTTTTGTGATTAATGCTCAATAAGAACCAGCTCTAACCGGTGGTGACAATGTTGATGCCTTCTTTTTGCCAGGTAATGGTGGGGCGTGGGGTGCCTAGTGCACGACACGGCAGGGTCACCTGGTTGTTCAGGATCACATCCAGTGTTAATGGGTGAGCTTGAATCACTGGTGGCTCTAGTGGACATGAAAATAATGACAATTTCAAGAATATACTGTATATCTACATACAGAGAATGGTGATAAGAAGGACGGACTTCATAAGACTGCTTTAAATATAAATCCTACTGAGTTGCATGCGTATATGTAAACAGATTACCCTGCACGATGACCTGGACATGGCGATGAGCCGATCCTGCGGCGTTCTTCGCAACACAGGAGTAACGGCCAGTGTGACTCAGTTCTGCAGCAGCTATCTCAAGAGCACCTGAGAGTGCGGACAAAAATGGAAAATATTCATCAAATCTTTTTTTTTTTCCAGAGCAATATTTCAACTGAAATAACACAGAAACGTGTAATCTGCCCAATGACTGGTTAGTGTTGATGTGATTGACAGCATACTATTTTCTCCCACCCGGCTAACTTTCCTCCATCAGCTCCCGGTCACTAATAGATTTTAACTCTCAGTCTCCAAATGACCATCTGAATTTTTATCATTGCACCACTCAGGACTTACCAGAGGGCAGTATCTTGTAACCTTCACCATCTTTGGCCAGTAGCATCCCGTCTTTGCTCCACTGTAGGACAGGAGCAGGGAATCCAGATGCAGTACAGCTGATCATCAACGGGGACTGTCTGCTCACCAGCAGCTCTGTAACCTCGTCGGCAATGGAGGGTGGCACTGCGATAACACAAATAACACACTTGCTATCTTTGTACAGTACCAGGATTCGTTATCTATAACAGATTTCTTCTAATACAAAAAAAAAAGATTGCTGATACAGACAAAATTTCTATGAGGAGTGGAAACCTTCAGGATAGGAGAGTTTTGCAGTTCCATGATAACAAGCTATAGTTCATCATACAGTTTATTATAATATCTAGTCAAAGGATAGCAAGTGCTCACCGTGTACCGTGAGCCGGATGGCTCGGCTGGCCTGTCCGGCCTCGTTGGACACCACACACTCATACAGCGCTGAGTCATGCACTGTTGGCGCGATTATAACGAGAGTTCCTGATGACAGCTGCCTATTATCGCAAACAAATACAAACAATGCACATTTGAGGCTTTGAGTTTATACATATATCGCTATACATATCCTTATGAAGTATATCCTTGAGGACGCACTGAAAGAGGCAATAAAAGAGGAAGGAAAACCTGGCTGAACCTGTACATATTCTGGTTCTGGTCTGTGTTGAGAGGCTGAGCGTCTTTGGTCCATGTTACAGTGGGTTTCGGGATGCCGGTGGCCTCACAGGACAGAGTGGTCTGAATGTTTACCGTCACTGTGACGTTAGTGGGACCTTCAGTGATCGAAGGAGGCACTGAGGATTGGAAAGGTAAATAAAAGACCAGGAATGATGATTTGCATGTGTTGGCACAGTTGAATCCTCTCATAAGCCTCTGCATACCTTTGGACATTTATAGCACAGTCCTTTGCTTTTTAAATCTCCCAGAAACACATAAGGAAACGATCATCACATCTCTGTGCCAAAACTAAGTGCCAGATTTTATCCACATGGTTTTCAGTGTTATTTTACAGTGTAAGTGTAATGCGCTCACCGTACACTTGCAGATCCACTCGCTTGCGCTGAGTTCCTGCCTGGTTAGTGGCCATGCACAAGTAATGGCCCGTGTCGGACAACTGGGCGGAGTGTATATGGAGAGAGCCGTCCTCAGCAAACAGATACCTGTCCAAGTAAGAGAACTAGCTATTAAAAATCCAGCTGAACTGAATGAGGTAAACTAACCCAGAGTCAAGAGTGATACAAAAAGGATCTGGCTGCAAACCTGGGGTTGTTCCCTGCAAGAACGGAGCCGTGCTTCCTCCAGGTGATGCGTGGAGCAGGAACGCCACTGACGACACACTCCAAAACCACTGGCATGTTGACATGAACAGAAATGGCCTGAGGACCTTCCTTTATAGTCGGTGCAACTGTAGATAAAGACACAAATTTACATAAGGAGATAATAACTTAATAACTCGCTGAAATATTTACAGTATAATAGTCATAGTGTTTTATTTTGCCCAGAAAATAAATATATATATTTCAATATAATCGATGACACTGTGTGGCTTTAAGAACTACGGAGCCTTGTGTGAAATTAAGAGAGACGATATATCGTTTTGTAATCTAAGGCAATGTTATGGACTTTTCTTGTTGTCAATGTGTTGCTAAATTGTGTTTTAACGTATTTAAATTGTCACACAAACCAATCAATTCTTCTGCTTAGAAATTCTCACACTTTCAACATTCGCATGATAATTATCGCTCACCATTAACACTAAGGTTGAAATGCCTGCTGGTCTCCCCGGCTACGTTTCTAGCCATGCACGTGTAGCGACCAGTGTCTCCTAGCTCTGCATTATTGATCTGCAAGTAGCGGCCGCTGGATAACACACGCACGCGTGGAGAAGCCTGAGAAGAAGATGGTACATGAAACCAACTCAAGGCTACTCTACATTAGTTTGTATCTGAATACAGCCTTAGTGTGTGTACCTTCAGTGGAGCTCCTTCTTTGAGCCAGGACAGGATGGGAGGTGGTACGGCGTCTGATCTGCACTCCAGGGTGACCTGCCTGTTCTGAAGCACTGATACGTCCTGGACACCGATCTCGCCGGCAATGTTAGGTGGAACTATGGATACGAATGATATAGTTAACAGAATGTCTTTATGATTCTGCTTAATGCCGTAGAATGAACTTACCATGGACTCGAACCAGGAACTCTTTGTCATCATCTCCAGCAGGACTAGTTGCCAAACAGCTGTATCGTCCGGTGTCCTCGACCTGCACATGTTTCAGGCAACAGAACTTGTCAGATACGCAGCTTCATGATTACGCATTAACGTTTTATTACAACAGGTCTGTTGAATGCTAGATTCTGATTGGTCAGATGGCTTATTAAAAGTCAGAGGTTTTTGACTCTGAGGATTTTGTATAACCCCCAGACTGCATTTTGTCTAAATTTGACAAAAGACATGATGGTGACTGTTTATAGCTGCAATAACATTAGGTATCTTGTTTTTGTGGATATTCCATAACTGTAAACAAAACTATAAATTAATAATAAATATGATATGTTGTTCTATAAATTTTAATCCATAGCAAATTGTGCGATGGTCTCTTATTGAAAAATTATTTACATTGGTGTGGAACTAGTAACTCTGCCTGTATCATTCCACCTTGTCAAGAAATTTAAACATCTTTTGTCAATATTTTCCTTTGTATGTGTGACAAATTCATATAGAACTTCATTTGACCTTCTTTTCAGCATTTTAGCACACCATACCAAGTTTCTTGACTCCTTATTAAGCTGTTAATAGTAAAAACTGACCTGTACAGAGGCGATCCGGAGCACTTCTCCTCCACGGAGGACACTCAGGCTGTGCATCTGAGGTAACGGCCGTCCGTCCTTTACCCAGGTAAGCGTGGGTGCAGGAATTCCTTCTGCCTCACAGACAAGCTCTAGGACGTTGTTCACCACCACGGATACTTCAGTTGGGAATCCTGAGCCATTTATGCGTGGGGGGTCTGAGAAATGGGCAAAGATCATCTTTTAAAAAGGCCTCAGTGTAAAAATGGTTGGTGTGCTTTCATTTAGTTTCTCACATTCCCTTCGGTTCAAATAAAAAAAAAAAAAACACAAAACACATTTATGAAGGTATAGCAGTCATCCAGTCATCATTAGTAACTGCCTGGTCAGGATTCAATGTGCTTTAAATTACAATTATCACTCCATTCATGTAGCTGAGGTTGAGATACTGTCAATATCCAGTGCTGCTGAATTACTGAGTATATATATACTGCTGATCTTGGGTTGAGGATTCAGTCACCAGAATAGTGCAAGAAAAAAATACAGTTCTGCTGATGTACAGTTGTAAAGTTCTGGTGACAGAATCTGGCTTTGACTGTAAGTCGAATAACCACTCTTTACAAGCGTTCTCTACAGAAAAGCATCTCAGAATGCAGAATACATTGAACCTTTAAAATTGAAGCCACAATACAATATTTAGTCTAGAACCTGAGGGTACAGTGGGCACAAACTCCTCGCCAACGATCACTTCATTTTTATGTCTGCCATCTTTTGCTGTTTTGTTGAGGCTGCACACAATGTCACCTCAGATTCCTGTTCTTGTCTCACTCTGTGTGTTATTATGTGCTTCACTTTTCTGTCTCTTTTCCTCACCCAATACTTTGAGGTTGAAGTGCCGACGAGCCTCTCCAGCCTGGTTCCATGCGACACAGGTATAGCGTCCCGTATGGTCTACCTGGATGTGGTTGAGCTGCAGAGTGCTGTTGTGGTTCAGCAAGGTGATGTGTTGATCCACTGGCAAAGCAGCTCCCTCCTTCATCCAAGTCAGGGATGGGTTTGGTGTCCCATCGGAGACACACACCAGGGCAACCATGCTCCCTCTCACCAATGTCACATCATCAGTACTGCCTGCTCCATCCAGACTGGGAGGAACTGAATATTTAACAACCGGAGATACACAACATTAAACCTCAATTTGACTTGATGAAAAAAATAGATTCCAGAATTCAGGGAATCAGGGGTACTTCAGGGGTACAGCTATCTCACCATACACCTGTAGGTTGTAGTGTTTGTTGTCCACTCCAGCTCGGTTGGACGCCACACAAGTATACGTGCCTCCGTCTGACACCTGAACGCGAGCAATTCTGTCCAACAATAAGGATACTTGATTACAGTCACACAACCACACAAGTTTACTTCTATGATGCAATAAATTTCATTCCCTTCAATTTTTATAGCACTTTAATAGAGAAATTCGGATATTTTTCTAGCACGTGTATCGACCCTACTGTATGACCTTTAGCGTACGCAAACCTCTGTGAGCTCATTTTTGTCAGGTTGCGGTTTGAGATGCGAATCTGTTTACCGGAGGACTTGTCCAGCAGAGAGCGGGCGTATGTGCGAGGACACGGCCAGGGGCAGGCCGTTTTTCAGCCAGTTTATCTGAGGTGGAGGAGATCCGCTGGCCACGCACTCGATGTTTAATGAGCTGTCCACGACCGTCGTTAACACCTCGGCTGCGTCTCTATTACTCTGGATGACTGGAGGTACTGAGGATAGGAAGCAGCGAGGTATCGCTTTGAATTGATCATTCAGATGCTCCAATTTTTCTTACTCGTGCTTTTATATTTTTTATATTTTACTGAAAGCTTAACTTACCATACACATTAAGGTTAAAGATCCTGTCCTCTTCGCCAGCCTGGTTAGTAGCCACACACGTGTATTTGCCACCATCTGTTGTGTGAGTGGCTGTAACTGTGAGTGTACTGCCATCAGGGCTGATTCTAGAGAGAGATAATAAACACACACCTGCTAGATTGTCTACTGAATCTAATACATTGTTAATATTATCATCATAATAAGATACTGGGTCGTTGTTGTGAGTTATTATCTCATTATTTTAAGATATTAAGCATATTCAAATTGATTGACGAGTGAAAGTTACGAGTGAAAATTAGGTACAGTTATTCAGATTACAGTTAAGTTGGAGTTATTACATCGTAATAACAACATTGCAGTCGAATATCTTTTTCAGGGCTTTTATAAACAATAAAGGACTGATATATTTACACACACACACACACACACACACACACACACACACACACACACACACACACACACACACACACACCTGATATTCTTGAAGCCGGTCTGGCTTAGAGCTTTTCCATCCTTCAGCCACTGAACTGTTGGTGCCGGAGTCCCTTTTGCATGACACACCAGCTGAATGCTATCGTTCAGCAGAACGCTGGTCTCGCTGGGCATCTCGGATCCTGTGATGCTCGGTGGAACTAGAGCAAAAAACAAAAAAAAACAAAAGAAAGAACCTCTGATCTAGAGAACTGAATGTTAAAGCTGAAGTATGTGTGTTGTTGTGCTGTAATAGACACTGCAGTGTATATATACCCTGTATAGTGAGATGGTAGCTCTTTTGGGCTTTGCCTTCAACGTTCAAGGCCACGCAGGTGTAGGTGCCGCTATCAGAAAGCTGAGAGCGAGCAATCTGAAGCTTACTGCCTCCTGACAGGATGTGCATCTCCAGAGATTCAGAATTCTCTAGTAAAATAAAGGGTTTAGACAACAGCAAATGGGCAGTCAGGTTCATTCATTCATTTTCTACCGCTTATCTGAACATCTCGGGTCACGGGGAGCCTGTGCCTATCTCAGGCGTCATCGGGCATCAAGGCAGGATACACCCTGGACGGAGTGCCAATCCATCGCAGGGCACACACACACTCTCCTTCACTCGCAAACTGAGTGTGTGTGTGGCAGTCAGGTTAGTTATAATAAATCAATAAATACAATTTTTGTGGTCATTGAAATCTTCTATAACTGAGGCCTGAACTATATAAAAACTTACAACTTGTAGAAATGCCAGTTTTAATATCGACTGTGAAATTCAGGAAAAGTAAATAAAAGGACCAATAATCAGTAGATTCTGTATAACGAAGTAAAGTGAGTCTCCTAAGATCAAATAAATGCTCCTTATGAGCAGTACTGTGTTTAAATAAATACAATATGTTTGGTTCACATTATGTTTGTTTTTCAAGCAAAACAGAATGAAATTCATTTAACATATAACAAAAAATGTGTCAAAAAAATGATTAACTGTGCTTTATTAGAGCAAATCCCAATAAATCCATAGTCTTTATATCAAATTATTTTATAGCCATTAGTGCTTTAGTGAAACTGCAGGTGTTAAGGTGCTGCAGCGGTTCTCACCGATCACTCTGCCATTCTTCAGCCAGGTGAGACTAGGGTGCGGGATACCTGAGGCATCACAGGCAAAGGTTACAGGACTACTGATGGTCTCCACCACGTGTTCCACAGCTGGGCCGTCGATGCTTGGAGGCACTGATCACACACATGGGTCAGAGTTTCTGTAACTGTTACTGCGTGTCCACTCTCCAGCCAAGTTAACATGAACATCTAATCTGTTCATTGTGGCTGAGGAGCAATGCATGAAAGTATGCATATAGATGTCTCAACTTCCATTTAAGTTTCCCATCAAACATTTCATAGAGGATAAGAAATCTTGTCTAACCGTAAATGTTAATATGGAAGTTCTTGTCCACCTGGCCTGCTACGTTGCTGGCCTTGCAGATGTACAAGCCGGTATCAGACACCTGAAACACAGAAGACACACAAAGCTGGAAAACCCTGTGGTTACAGTAAGTGGTTATGATTTGATACTCCACGACATTCCCACACACCTCTGTTTCTTTAATTTCCAAGGTTTGTCCATTGGAGAGGATGCGGAGGTTGGCGGTCTCTGTGATAATACGTCCGTTCTTGTGCCAGGTTATTGTGGGTGGAGGAATGGCATTAGACAGACACTCCAGAGTGACCGAGTTCCCAACATGCACACTGACTACTACGGGAGAGTCACCAGCGCTGTCCCTGATGCTTGGAGGAACTGCAGGATAGATGAAAATTTTACAAGCTACATAAAGGAAATAATTATGTGTTCTGGAGATTTTGGTGAACAGACGGGGAACAGAATTAACACTGAACACAGACAGAATGCCGTTACAGCAGAAAGTAAAACAAAAGATCTAGAATGTATTTTAAAGTATTTGTATCTCTCTGTTTTTTTTGTTTACACTTGAGTGTGTACACTGACCAAAAACGGTGAGGTAGATGATCTTATGTGCCTCTCCTGCAGGGTTGATGGCTACACAACTGTATTTCCCACCATCAGACATTTTAGCCTTCAGGATCTGTAACGCACGACCACCTGAGCGGCAAAACAACAGGGAAATGATTATGCATAATACACACACAAACACACACACACATACATACATACATACATACATGTATACACACACACACACACACACACACACACACACACACACAAATACACACATACATACATGAGTACATACACACACAATCACACACACACAGTACATTCACACAAACACACGCACACACATCCATACATACAGTACATACACACATACACACATACATACATACACACACACACACACACACAAACATATGTACACACACTCACACATACATGCATTACATACACACAGAAACATTCACATACACACACACACACATACACACACTTATGGGTGTTCATTTCTATCTGTATACCTGGCATGATGAGAGCATTGCTGTTGCCCTGTAAAGGTTTCCTGTCTTTCAGCCAGCTCAGATTAGGAGGAGGGAAGCCGGTGGCCTCGCAACTCAACGAGACAAAATTGTTCACAACCACAGTAGCGTTTTCTTCATTTACACCCACTATAGAGGGAGGAACTGCAGCACACAGTGATAAAAGCATAAATATTCATTTTACGTCAACTTGGAAGGCTTATACAAAAAAAAATTGACAAGAGCCAGAATACATCGTCTGGAACTCGTCTATAACAGACAGAAAAGTACGGACATGGTGTTAATGTGCAAAAAGATAAACACAGGACTGGTAAAAACTTTACCGTGCACATTGAGGCTGAAGTACTTCTCTGCATTTCCGGCCACGTTTTCAGCCACACACACATAACGCCCTGTGTCGCTTACCTGCGCATTCAAAATCTGAAACACACAAACACACTTTACTACAGCTGCATGCTTCAGTGTCAAAGTTTCGTACTAGTTAATGTACAATAAAACAGCATAAGGAAAATATATGTGTGGCATCGTAGGAAACCCGAAAAATAAAGAGCCTTGGAGCAAATGATAGGAAAATTCCATAGCCATCTATTCAAACAACACACACACACACACACACACACACACACACACATTCAAAAGCACATACAAATGCACATACATTAAAACACACAAACACACACATACTGTACATATACACACATACTGTATGCACACACACACACAAACACACACATACATACATACATACATACATACATACATACATACATACACACACAAACACACACATACATACATACACACACAAACAAACACACACATACATACATACACACAAGCACACACACTTCCCTGAAAACAAAGAAATTCAACTGATTCAGAGAATCAAGAGCCTTGAACTGAACAAAATGAAAATTCCAGATCCTTGTATGGACTGATAACAGAGGCAAGTTTTTTTTATTTCTGGTATAATATTCTTCTTGTTTCCAGATGTTTCTCTTGATGCGTCTCACCTGTAGTGTCCTGCCGTTGGACAGCATGTTGTGCGTCCTGTCTGGGTTTAAAAGCAAGCCGTCTTTGAGCCAGCTGATTTTAGGTGTAGGGCTTCCGTCCACATGGCACTCCAACATTGTGGACTTATTCACCAACACCGTCACGTCATCAGGAATGTCTCGGTCAGCTCCGCGAATAGACGGCGGCACTGCGCGTGGAAGCACACGGTCACTAACAGCCAACAAACAGACAGCTTCGACATGCTGCTACTTTCGAGTTTTGAGACGTACGTACACAATACTCTAACGTCGTACTGGACTGAATCTTCTCCTGCCTCGTTAATGGCCACGCATGTATATCTTCCCGAGTCCTCAGTTTGAGCTCGGGGGATCTGTAGCACTCTACCACCTGTGTGTAAACCACAAAAATGATGCTAATGAACAATGTACATGCAAATTAATACACTGTATATACTAACAATCTTATTGCTTTTGAATTAAACAATTAAAAAGCTATGAAATTGTTTCACTAAAGACCTACAGGCACGTGAACAGGTAACACGGACGTACCGGGTAAGACGAGCACTCTGCTGCTGGAGGTGAGCGGCTGGCCGTCTTTGTACCAGGTGAGAGTGGGAGGTGGCACAGCGTTGGTCTCGCAGTACAGCAAGATGGGATTGTTCAGAATGACGTCCTTCACCTCGCCAGTGGAAACGATACCGGAGTCACCATTTTTCTGGAAACTAGGAGGAACTGAGGAACAAACGAACACACACACACACACACACACACACACACACACACACACACACACACATATCAGCCACTAGAGGGATCAGTACTGCTATTGTAATATACCATGGTGAGTTGTTTTTGCAGAAGGTAAATTGGGAAAAAAGCACCAGAGTGTTTTAGTAATAAATAAAGTGAAGTGTGTGAAGCCCTGTTCACCTTGTATATTTACATCAAAGTCCTTTTCATCCTCGCCTGCGATGTTAGTAGCGACGCAGGTGTAGCGGCCGGTGTCAGACACCTGAGCCTGCTTTATTTGGACGATTCGACCGTTAGGTGTTACAGTAATACGCCCATCTCCTTTAAGGATCTGAAGAGAATGAGCAAGACTCTTGAGAAAAATTGTCAAACTTAAACATGAGGTTTTGTGTGTGTGTGTGTGTGTGTGTGTGTGTGTTTGACCTGGCCATCCTTGTACCAGTGTAAAGTCGGGACTGGTATTGCCTGGGCTTCGCACTCGAGCGTCAGAGTGTTATTGACTTTAATTTTGATCTCTTTTGGAGCGAAGCCTTCGCCTTGGATGATGTCCTTACTGATAACAGGGGGAACTTCAGGGAGAAAGACACACAGGGTTTAAAATCGTACGCTGCTTAACGACAGCACCCTGGGCAAAACAACAATCTTTCATACTCACTATACACTTTGACCTCGTAGTTCTTCAGGGTCTCCCCGGCCTCGTTGGTGGCCACACATGTGTATCTCCCAGCATCCGCTTCTTGGGCGTTCAGGATCTGAAGAGTGCGTCCACCTGAGAGGAACATCACCGCCATTTCCCTCAGTATATTAATAAAAAAATATATATATACTGTATATCGGTCTTGTTCAATACACCTGAGACTGGCCGATGGTGGTGTTGCTACAGTATGTGGCTTTGTAAACAGTGCTGTAGGACGGTATTTCTGGGATTCGGTACCTGGTAGAACCCGGACGTTGCGGTTGGACTCGAAAGGTGTGCCGTCTTTAAGCCAGGTGATGATGGCTGGGGGGTAGGACTGAGCTTCACACACCAGAGATGTGGGGCTGTTCAGAGTCACAGTCACCTCCTCAGAAGCTCCTTCTGGACCAGAGCCGGCGATGGTGGGAGTAACTGAGAGACACACAGACACACTTCAGTAGTCAAATGTCTACATACTACTGTACATATATATTAGTCATAATATATCATATTATACCATATAATATAAGCACCTATACGTTATGAATCTTTTTTATATATAATTACCTTTTTCTTTAAATCTTTTTTTACTGATTATGTACAAAAGCTTATGTTTGAGGAAATTACACCTGAGGCATGAGGGAAAGTGTCAAATGTACCCGAGTTACATGCTTTACAGATTTTAGTTACATCAGTTTACAATACTTAAATATGTTATAACATATGTACAGGATAAACAATATTCTCACACACACACACACACACACACATACCTAGGACGTTGAGATTAAAGTGAACGCTGCGGTCTCCGGCGCTGTTGGAAGCCAGGCAGATGTACCTGCCCGTGTCGACCACTTGAGCATCAGTTATATGAAGGAATCGCCCGTGTGACATCACCTGCAGACGTTCTTCACCCGACACGGGCTGGCCGTCCTTTAACCATGTGATCTCAGGCACTGGGTTCCCTGAGCAACACCAGCAGAGGTCAGTATAGGAGTAAAACATAAAGCACTACACATCCCACTTATTCCTTGTTTATTAACTCTACCATCGGTACATGGCGATAGTGTGACTATAAGAAGTACGTGTAAGAGAAGAGGATATTAAACACTGTGTCTTTGTACACTTTGGACACTACTGTGTGTTTGTAGTTTGTAGTGTGGTGTAGGATAAAGACATACCGGTGACCTCACAGGTCAGAGTGATGTTTTGCTGCTCCTTCACCCTCACATCCTGTATCCCACCCTGGTTGACAATGTTTGGAGGAACTAATTGGAAAGAAATGGCCAAATTTTTAAAATCTGGGGTCGTACCAGTGCTTGTTAACTGTGAAAACAATCCTGCAGCGTTTGCTGTTACCCAAGACGTCCAGGTCAAAGTTCTTCCTGTCCTCTCCGGCAGCATTAGAAACGATGCAGGTGTACCTTCCAGCATCCTCCGCTGCGGCATGCATCAGGCGCAGACTCCGCCCACCTACAACAAGTCACTTTCTGTTCAGTATTCAGAACACACACACACAAGACTCCACACACACAAGGCTCCACACACACACACACACACACACACACAAGACTCCACACACACACACACACACACACACACACACACACACAAGACTCCACACAGACACACAAGGCTCCACACACACACACAAGGCTCCACACACACAAGACTCCACACACACACACACACACACACACACACACACACACACAAGACTCCACACACACACACAAGGCTCCACACACACACACACACACAAGACTCCACACACACACACACACACAAGACTCCACACACACAAGACTCCACACACACACAAGGCTCCACACACACACACAAACACACACAAACACACACACACACACACACACACACACACGGCTCCACACACACACACAAGGCTCCACACACACACACACACACACAAGGCTCCACACACACACACACAAGACTCCACACACACACACACACACAAGACTCCACACACACAAGACTCCACACACACACAAGGCTCCACACACACACACACAAACACACACACACACAAACACACACACACACAAACACACACACACACACAAACACACACACACACACACACACACACACACACACACACACACACACACACACACACACACACACACACACACACACACACACACACACACAAGACACCACACACACACACACACACAAGACTCCACACACACACACACACACACACACACACACACACACACACACACACACACACACACACACGACTCCACACACACACACACACACAAGACTCCACACACACAGACAGACTGCACACACACACACACACACACACACACACACAAGACTCCACACACACACACACACACACAAGACTCCACACACACAC